>NC_092871.1:3804479-3804999 GCF_032062135.1 Pyxicephalus adspersus | reverse complement strand
TCTGCTATTTCACGGTTGAAGTCTAGTACTTCTACTATGTGTTCTTAGATAGAGTTTCTCTATCTAAGAATACAGGGCACTAAAAAGGATGAATGAGGAAACTTGTCCCAATTAAACCTCTAGTCTCCAGGGATCGCCTGCAGTCACAGCTGTGACCCCAAAGTTCCCACAGTCATGTGACCGTGGGAACTGAACTGCAGATGAACTACTACGATCCCCTGGGCACTACAGGTTAATTAATTTCCAATGATTGCAGACTCTGATGCAATCATTGAGAAGATGCCCAGCCGGCAAGTATCTTTTACTCTGTAACACACACTAAGTGATACATTTGTTACATTTAATAATGATGATGATGATTTGTTACATTTTTCTCGCAGTGGATAAAAGAAAAATGCAAATGTATCATAAAATTACTATGCTGGAAAGTGTGGTACAGAGTAAAGCTGCGTACATACGTGCAATTCTTGGTGTTGGAAAGGATCTTTCAGGATCCTTTCCAACGATAAGAACTGCAAGA
>NC_092871.1:3794048-3803610 GCF_032062135.1 Pyxicephalus adspersus | reverse complement strand
TTGCTTCAAACCGAATTTATTTGTGGCGAATCGCGATAAAAAACGCTATTTCTGGTTATTTCTGCTATTTCACGGTTGAAGTCTAGTACTTCTACTATGTGTTCTTAGATAGAGTTTCTCTATCTAAGAATACAGGGCACTAAAAAGGATGAATGGGGACTTGTCCCTATTCATCCCCTGTAGTGCTGTGTATTGTTGCCGCAGTAAACTCAGAAGAGGGTCAACAGCAGAAGGGGATGGAATGGACACAATGGTTGGTTTTTACTTGTAAATGTATATATGTGTAAGACTTTATGTGTAAGGCCATAGTATAGTGTCAGTGCTCACCAGACACCACTCCTTATTGTAAGCTTATATTCATCCTCAGGAGGCTAGTTACGCTGTACCAGCACATGGTTGGCCCCAGGATTTATGTGTACAACAGATGGTGCCTGGGAAAGGACTGGCAGAGGACCAAGAGCACACAGATAATGCATTACTCAAGATTCCAGCAGAGGCAAGTCCAGAATACAGAGCCAAAGGTCATAAACAATGTATAAGTCCACCAAACAAGTTATCCAAGGGTAAAGACAAAGCAGAGTTGGGTTCACATGGAAAAGTTTTTCCAGGCCGCATACAACCACAGGGTCAGGAAATGTAAATCCAAAGGATAAACACACCAGTAGATCAGCCAAGCTTAACACTACAGCAGACACTGGTGACCGTGAGCAGAAAGGCAATAAAATCCCAGCAGATAATGGCAGGGCAGGTAAAGCCAGAGACTAATCTACTCCTAGAATCCCATGCAGCTGTGCACAGCCTTGGAGTATGTGCTGGGGATGCTGGGAAGTTACATCTCAGGCTGCACAGCTAAAGGGAAGCAGGAGACGCTGTGAGTAAGGGCTGACAACTAATTCCTTGATCTTCTAACAATATGTAAAACATAAACGCCCATATCTGATCCTCATAAACAAGCCCTCAAATTTTACTATTTTATATCTCCATCAATCTATTTCCGAGAATTTTTTGAAAGTCGTGAACAAAGAGTAAGTTGAGCAACGCCCATGAGAACGTTGCTATGGCGGGGTAGACACTAATCAACAGCTGTGACCCCACGACAGTCCAGTGGAGTAGTTTATACGCCGAGCTGCTACTTATGGTCCTCCGATCACCGCAATGTATATTTAATTAGCATCCTCTCACCTTCACTATGGCAGATTTTTCCTGCCTGACAGCTCCTGGCACCAGAAGGATGTCCTTGAGAAAAAGTCGCCCCTATTGACTCCCAGGCGTCTTATTTGACTTAGCGTTGGAGTATTCTGAAGAAAGAGCGTAAAATAATGAAAGACACTGCGGTACAGAGCTGCCTCGCCAGACAGTGTGTCAGCTGGGTCGAAGCTATTGAACAATTCCTATTAAATTAGCTGAGCTTCATCTGGGCTAGTTAAAGTTGGCATACAGACAAATTAGTTGTTCGCTGTGTATAAAGGAGAAAAGACAGGCCGCAATTCTAGGTTTCGGAGACCGGTGACAGTAGATCTGTCACATCATTCGCTCGATAGAAAACTGTCCAAGGAGGGATTGTAAATGTTTTCTCCACGTCAATATGTTCTGGGCTGAAAGGAGGAAATGGTGATTCATTGAAATTGCAGATGTGACTTAACATTAATTAATACCATGTTATCCTTTCTTTGTTGGTACATTATGCTGGGCTTTCATTATACTTTCTGCCACTGTTGTTTTCTGTTATAAGGCTTTTTATGGTGACAGAATTTGTATCTATCCAGTTGACGCTGTAATAGTAGTATTTCAAAAAAAGACTTCCGGTCTGTCAGGGTAATATAAAAGGTAATACAAAGCTAAAGTGTAATACAGTAAAATCCACTCTAGCAAATTATTCATTATTTGTGCTGTAGTATTGAACTTGGCAATTGGAAGGTGTGAAATTTAGGGTTATTGCGTGGCCAAAATAAAATTTTGGCAACATTTGGGGTATTTAGCCAAAATTTCCATTTATGCAAAATATTCTTAAAAAGAATAACTTTTTGTGTTGTTTAAGAGTGCAATGGCTCCCAAGGATTAGGGAGTTCTTTTTAAACTAACACAATCCTGATGGTAATAGTAATTTAGGAATCACATTCCCCCTATGGCTGGAATCATGGTGGTTTGTATTTTATTATAAATACAAAAAGAAAGTTTTAGCATTTTAGATAGTATTGGCTTTATCAACAAAACCATTTATCTCCATGTCGGCGATTTTCATTATTAATGAATAGGTAAATTGAGCTAACTAGATTCCCCAGTGAACCAAGCTGGCAATTATTACTGAAACAACCAAACTCTATTCTAGTTCTTAGTTGTGTAACCCAGTTTGCCAATTTCTGCTTATTGCTGAATTAACAAAGATGAGTTGTTTGATGTCATAAATACTGATCTCATCATGACGCATCATGCAGTAGCATTTTTTTATGACGTGTAACTTTAAGTTATTTTTTGTGACTTCTCTTGTTGCTTTCTCCTCTCTTGTTATTTATCCTGCTTTTTATTTAATTGAGAGTCATTATTTTCCCTTGTAGTGTTGTAGGGTCCAGCTGAAGGGACCACAGACCCCATTGGGGGGGGGGGGGTCAGGTATCTGACAATCTGTAAGAGTTGAATGCTATTATTTTTTTTTTAACCAAGGTAGCTATTGAAGGCATATTGTCTGTTAGAGTGATAGAACAAGGATTGGTCCTTTTCTTATTAGACATCCATTCTTTTTGCCAACCCATGTCATCTTTTTGCCATTCTGTTACATTGAGGCTGTTCCTTCTTTGGCATCAAAATGATTAGTTAGCCAATAGAAAACCAAATTGTAATCAGTGGGGAAGTCTGAAATAGGTCAAGAAAAAGTAAAAGTAAAAAAGTAAAAAGTGAAAGTAAATTGAATTAATAGTCATATAATAATGTTTAGGGATTGCTATAGTGGAGCCATGATATAAGAAAGGAAGACATTGTAACATAACAGAATTAAAAAAAAGGGAAAACAGGTTATGAAACCATCTATATACAAATTTTAATTTCCTTCCACTTTGATTATTTGGACTTTATTCCATTATATAAAATCCATACGAAACATTTTATTTCCAGGTTGTAACAAAACAAGACAAACACCAAGAGGGTGAATACTTTTCCAAAGCTTGGTAAAACTAAATGACTATGGTTCTTCTTAAAAAAAAATAAAAAACAAAAAGTACATTTTTTAGTTCCTTGACACGTATTTTCAACATTTTCTCTTTGTTAGTCGAATCATTGTGCTTGATTTACATTAGGGTGTTTTTCTCAGGCTGGTGTGAATTGTTACATGTGATAAGTATATTAGTCTTAGCAGTATATATTCAATAAAGAACAATTATGCCACAACACAATGCCTCAAAGAAAGAATAGAAATTTGCTTTAAGCGAGATAAGTAGAGGACATTATCTACGCTAAACAATACAACTGTAAGTGCACCTACCTGAAGGACTGCAGCAAGAATAAACATATTTATAGCAGAAGCTTTGAAAATAAACCACCTATTGTGAATTAATGGACATTGAGGATTCGTAATGACAAAATTAGCTTGATAATCAAAGCAACTTAATAAGCGAGAATATTATTTCGAGTCTTTACAAAGACCAGAATGAAGCAAATATAAAACTTTAGAGCTCTAGAACAACAATCAACTGCAATCATTTTAAAAGCTTTTTTATAATTTGTGTTATGAATGTTTTAATGGAGACATTTATGAGTGTATGAAAGAAATAGTAGTTGTGATTTGTCCAAAGCATCCCAGGGGTTTGTCATTTATTTCTATATTATATAAAATAACAACCACAATATTCATCATTTTCTAGCAGAATGTAAAATGTCCATTACGATGGCAGCTCTGAATTACCTAATTTTGATAGTGCTCATTCAATAATTTTTAGAAAGGCCGCACGTTGTATACCCAACCCTAGGGTGAAGAAGGGCCACCTGTGGTTGTTAACTGAATGAGCAAACTAGGCTTCCTGGTTGGTATCACAGAAATTTTTATCTTCCCCCCTGATCCCCCCGACACATTTCTAACTGTTATAACACTGTTATTCGGCCCTCCCCTCAGGCACGTTGTCTTGGCATCAACTTGCCAAGTTGATTCTGACCTCTTGTTTACCCCCCATACTCAGAACATTTCCAGGTCCTGTCACTTTCACCTACGCAACATTTCCAAAATCCGCCCTACCTGTCCCCAGAGACCACCAAACTCCTTGTACACGCTCTTATCATCTCCCGTCTGGACTACTGTAACCTCCTCCTCTCTGGTATTCCACTAACCCGACTCTCTCCTCTACAATCTATTATGAATGCTGCAGCCAGACTCATCCATCCTTCCCACCTACCTACCCTATACACAGCCTTCCCACCTACCTACCCGATACACAGCCTTCCCACCTACCTACCCCTTACACAGCCTGCCCACCTACCTACCCCATACACATCCTTCCCACCTACCTACCCCATACACAGTCTTCCTGCCACTCCTCTTCTGTTGCCTTTCTTTGTAGTTCTCTTCATTGTCTTAAATTTCACCTTAGAAACAAATTCAAATCCCATGCTTTGCCTTTAAATCCCTCCACAACTCTTGTTCCCTCCACAACTCCCTAGCCGCTCTCTTTGCTCCTCCAATGACCTACTAATGACTTCCTCACTCATACCCTCATCACATGCATGGCTTCAACACTTCGCTAAGGTTGCCCCGACTCCCCCCACTAATAAAACTTCTTTTCAAACTTGCCTAACTATCTTCCTATGTCTCCTAAACCCTCACCCACTCATTCACCAATCCATACTTCCCCCCGCTCTTAGATTGTAAGCCCTTCTGAGCAGAATTCTCTCTTTCTCCTGTGTCTTCATTTTGTTTGCCTGGATTAGGTTTACGTGAACCTATACCTAATGTTACCATTAAAAGTGTTGGGGTAGAACAATATTATTAGAGGAGCTGAAATATATCTATTTGTTGAGACAATTCTACTACCTTTAATTTAGAAGAGATCATTTGCCAAATGTCTAAGGCCCTGACCTCTTGGTTATGCTATTACAAAAGAAAACCAAGAGCAGAATTTTCCCCATGAAAGGGAAGCAATTTCGATCTTCCAATGCATAGTTTTACGTTATCATTGTGATACAGGGACACTTTAATCTAGCTATACATATGACTGTGAAAAGTTTGGAAACTTTTGTATGAAACAATCCACATACAAAGCAATGGTTTCCATCAGTCTGCCATTCATGGCTTCAATCATATTTGGGTGTTGAGTGACCATGAAATCAAAATTAGGATGGACATCCATTAAAATATCTTTTCATTTGCATTGGGGTGGGTTGGATTCTGACACAGTTCTGGTACTTCATATCAGGAAACCCTGGATGATTGCTGCAGATCAATGAATTTTAAAGAGGAACTAAATATGTTATTAACTTCTTGGCATGCTTTCTGCTTATACACTGACCACCATTGCAGACTTTCAAGAGGTAGTTGTCTCTGGTGAGAGGCTTTATGTGCTGAGCGCTACATTACACGGCACGGTGTATAGCTAAAACAAGAAGCCACCAGGAGCCAGAACTTTCTTTTTTTTTTTAATTTCATGTCTCTTTTGTCAATTAGCTCTAAATCCTTTTTGTTTTTGAGCTTAGATTCACTTTAAATGAATGGCCAGCCTTAGTGAATATTTGCACCTGCTGGAAAGATGCAGCAAATTTCAATGTCAATCCTGTTTTTATGGGCTTTGCAATTGTCTTGAAAACATGGCAGTCATTAATTCAATTCAACTGAACACAAATATTCCTGGAATTTGTATGTTAATCCAAAAAATTCAGGTAAATTTTATCATCCCTCTTGGTATTTCGACAGGTGATATTTTTTCCAATTAACCAAAACAAATTATTAATATACCCCAAGGCTATTCTTCATTTCTCTGGGCGGCCTTGTATCCTAAACAATAAAACCCAGGAAATGCATAGGAGTAGCCATTTTCACCTAAAAGAAATAATGGTAAATAATGGCTGGTGGGGCTGTGAATCTAATATAATAACATCAGATCAGAAATGATCCCAGATTATTGGTTGGAGAGGCAATGAATTTATAGTGATAATGTTCAATCATTTTTGCTTTACCCATATAATATACAAATACCCCGTACAGCATTGTCTGGTAAGTGGCATGATTTGTTTTATGACAAAACAATAAAGGAAGTGCTATAAGTGCAATATTTTATCTGGCTACACTAATGTCTGTCACAGAAGACGCTGATTTGTAATAGATCTCACATACATGCAGCATGATGTTCCTATAGTGCAGCAACCAGGAGAACGCAATCTGTCCGCACCAAAGATCCATCACCTTTACATTGGGGGAATAAATGCCACTTTAATTATAAAAACTGACCCTGTCCTGCCACAGCCAGACACCGGAGCTAATACACTGTGATGAAGAGGGTCATTCATTTTACTGTGCGGGTCATATTGTCACCCTTGTCAATGTATCATGTGCAGAATCTGCTTTATCTGTTCAAAATGTCACCCAAGGTAGTTTGATGGCTGTAGTAATTAATTTTCATTTATTTTCTTTTTTACGTGTCAAGGTGCAGATAAATAAATGACTTTTTTTCCCTCTCCATAGAATGATCCATAAAGTATCACACAAGTTGTTTTAAATTTGTATTGATTTGTTTTTGTGTGTTCTTATCTATCTATTTGTCTATCTTGTATGTTTATCTTTTCCGTTCTCTCCTGAAACTGATTTGAAAAACTGATTTGTTTTTCTCCTAAAAATGTAAGAATCATGGTAGAAATTTCAACTTCAAACATTTTGACTTTGAAGACAAATTATATTGACAAATTATAACAGCCACAGACATTTCAAGATAATTGCAAAGCCCTTTAACATGGTATTGTCACCAAAATTAAAAAAGATGTCATGGAGGGCCTGTGAGACCAAGTCCCAAAGGTAAAAAAAAAGTAAAAAGCATGTGAAGTTTAATTGTTAAAAAATAGATATGAATAGCCGCTGACTGTTTAGGTTAAATACAAAACTCCATAAAATGTTACCAAATACAGGGTGAATACAGTATATTGCTAGTGAAAAATGTTTTAAGAATAGGTGTGAATTTACATTTTTATAGCAGGTATAGGTTTATTATCATTAGGGTTTTGCTCATCAGCATCCAAAGGGTTCCATAAACAAAAGGTTCTTATCCCAATTTAAGGGGAAACATTTTGGTAAATGTGACACTTTCTTTACATTCACATTCTTGAGAAATGTATTCTTGAGAAGGTTGTATAAAGTCTTAAAGATGCTGTGTTTTCTTATTTTTTTACTTACAATGTTAACAAAAAACTGTGTGGGCTCCTAATAATATACCGGAAATAAACCCGTGATATCCCCGTCTCCGTTTCTTTCTGTCAATGATTTTCGGCCATCTTGGCTGGTCGGGTCAAGTTGACATAACGCCCGCCCACCCGCAAGAGAAGCCAGGATTGTCAGGTATCCCTGCAACAAACCCATGAGCAGCTCATGCTACATTTGATAGATGGGTGGCAATCAGGAGAACAATTATTTTAGAAGGAACGCCTGTTTGATTGTGTTTTTTTCAAAGTAGGACTTTGGTTCCACTTTAAAATCAGACTTTTTCTAAGACATGGAACCTGCATGTCCAGAAAAATGAGGTCAGCAAGCATGTGACAACCCCCTTCCTACCCATACCCTGCCCCCGGAACCTAGGTGGCCAGGAAAGAAAAAAGGGGAACAAGTGTGTGGCCCCCACCTTCCTGAGCGAACCCAGACCTTGGGAACCTTCTCCTCCCAACAATGGGTGGCCTAAGTTTAGGAGGAGAGGGTTTTATCCTAACAACTTAAAGTTGTAAAGCTTATTGGAATCTAGTGAGTGATCCCTCCTTTTCCTCTAATTCTCTTCTCTTTTTTTCTCTTCTTCTACTCTTCTCTCTATTTTTTACCCTACTTAATTCTTTCCTGCTGTACTTTTTATTATTTGTTACCTCTTCTGCTATTACCTTCCCATTTACTCTTCCTCCCTCTTTCTTTCTCTTTCACCGTCTGTTCTCCACTTCGGCCCCTCCACTTGTCTCAGTTTTCCCCTATTTTGTCCTCTTCTCCATTTATATCAAATCATCTCACCTCCTTTTGTTACTCTCGTTTTCTTTCCTCTCCGTTCCCTATTTTCCTCTTCCCTCCTTGTCTACTTCTTCTCTCTCACTTTTCCCTCCCCCTCTCCTGTTTCCCTTGTACTTCTTTTTTAGTTCAAATTGGATGATATGGTTTGCCAAATTCTGAGTTGTGCATTACATTTTTGACCAATTCTTGATTTAGTAATAGCAAACAGTATTTTGTTTGTAGTAATAAATTGTTTTATTCTGCATGATACATTCAGCTTCATTGAATTGTTTGTTTGTTTTGACATGTATTTCTTGACAACATACTAATATTTTTGATTCCGTGGTTATTTATTGTTTGCAATAAACTTTTTTTCCCTTCATTACTTTTTTAACAAATGCTTTTCATCAGTAATTTGAGGCAGGCCTAGAAAGAGATACAACAAGTACATTCAGAGTCATAAAGATGCCAAAGGTTAGGAGGGCAGCAAACAAAGGAGTAACCAGGGAAGCAGCAAGCAGGACAATAATTTAGAAGCAAGAGGATCACTAAATGCATTATCTGCCCCACCATCTTGGGGAGTGACCCCTCCTTCTCTCCTAACCCTTTTCCCTTTTCTTCTCTTTCCCCTTTTCCCCCTTACTTTATACTTTCCTCTTGTCCTTTTTTTGCTATTTTTATGTTACCTCTTTTGCTATTACCTTCCATTTACTCTCTCTTCCTCTTTCTTTCTCCTTCTATTCTCCCCTTCTACCCTCTACTTTTCCCCTCTTTTCCCTCTTTCCTTTCCGTATTTCCTTGTGCCTCCAGGGTAATCCTCTTTGCCTCCAAACATATGTCTACTTGCTTTTATTATTATTATTATTATTATTATTAATAATAATAATAATAATGTTAATAATAAACAGGATTTATATAGAATTAACATATTATGCAGCACTGTACTTAATGCAAATAACAGACAAATACAGACAGTGACACAGGAGGGGAGGACCCTGCCCCCAAGGGCTTACAATCTAGTAGGTGGGGGAATTAGCACACAATAGGATGGGAGATATGTAGTGGTGGGAAGTAGTGACGGTTTCAAAAGACAGAAGAACACAAGTAGGCAAGTTTGAAAAGATGGGTTTTGAGTGCTCTTTTAAATGAGCAGAAAGTAGGAGCAAGCCAAATAGGACAAGGAAGACCTGCTTGCTGCTTCTCAGGTTACTTATGCTTGTTCCATACCATTTCTGTTCACTGCCCTCCTGACCTTGGACATAAGGAGGATCACTGGAGGCACAAAGGTCATTGAAACATTAAAGCAGAGCTAAACACTGGTATACTTACCAGTCCCTGCTCTAATGCACAAGCTACCATCTTCTCTGCTTTTCCTTGTGGCAATCTTTGGTCTTCTAGATTGGCCGGGTCAGG
>NC_092871.1:3717362-3793323 GCF_032062135.1 Pyxicephalus adspersus | reverse complement strand
TCCTTTTGTTATTAAGGGGTGGAGTTGGCAGTTGTTGGTTTAGGTCGTTGGGCAGTTAGGGTCCGGGAAAGGCAGTGGAATGTACAAAAAGAACTCATCTTTGGTATGGCATGGTATCTATGGGGGTTACAGTACTGATGGTTAACAGCTGGTGGAAGGTGGCAGTGAAGTCTGCGGATGGTTGATATCGGCACGCGAGGCAGAATGGGGTGCGCCTGGGGGCCAATATATCAGTCCGTTATACTCAGGGGGATGTGGGTTTGTTGGGGGGTGCCTTATCGCATCGGAAACCATTTAGGATTCCTGAGGTTAACTACTCTTAGTGTCAGGCCATTATTGTTAGGTTGCTATTGTTTTTATATTGTTGGAATACTGATTATTTATGCTAAATGTGTTAATAAAGTTAAATTAGTATATTTTGTAAAATATATGGATGTCTCAGCCAATTTTGTTCCAAACATGAGTTGCCGTGTATTATTTGGAGGAGGGGGTGGTTGGGGCAGTTTCAAAAAGACAGGGACATCAAAGCTACCCTTTTCATGGCTATCCATTCTGGTGGGCAATTTAGTTGCAAATATAAACAAATGATAGTTAATAAGGTTCACAGTTGTCACACTTCCTGCTTCCTATTTTGGTCAAAAATATTGGTTATTAGGTTCTTTTAGAATGGAACCAACTGTCGGAAGGTCATGGCAATTTTTCAACCCGATCCAGAAACCACACCACTCCACTCCATCCAAAATTCAAAACCATTGTGATAGAGTTTCACTTTAATTGTGTTTTGCTTCAGTAAATGCCATTTGATCACATTTCCCAAATAAACCTTAATGTTCAAAATGGCCCCTGCAGCTTCTTCTTTAATTACTGACAAAACACAGCGGAATCTTGTTGCACATTACAGCTATGAAACATTAATGAAAGGGAATAGAAAGGTGAGGGTACTCCAGAAGCTAAGTCCCAAGGCATCTCACTAGAGTTGTGATTTGCTATTCTTGAGGGCGCACTTTCCTTCAGGTGGAAAATAAAATGCACGCCGAGGACTAGAGAATCCACAAGACAGAACACTTGAAAGGGAATCCAGGATGAATTTGACTCTTGTTGTTGACTTCTTAAGATATATACTTTACCAGAGTGCTGCTGTCAGCAAAACCTGCTCTGTGAATTTGTAAGCACAGCTACAAGCCCGGCAATAAGTAAACCGGCCGACTGTGGGAACTATGAGCTGGATAAGTTCAGAGAAATAGAAAAACCAATGTTAACATGTTAAATGATTGTTATTGCAAGTGAACTTTGCTCACATCTACAAATTTCAGCCTGCTGTGCGTCTAGTTTTATATCTAGTTCAATATTTTTGGTGGTTTCTTTTGGTTGTACAGTTTTGTACAAATATTGCATACTTTTTTTTAGTGACAGCTCTCTGCTAAAAAAAAACATAAATGGGATGGTACCTAACACGATGAACAGTGCAAGGACCTTTGGCATCCAAGGAGCCACGTGGGCCTGTCCCAAAAGTGAGGATGGAATGGAACATCCACATGCATAGTGGTCAAAGTGGGTGTAAAAGTGACATCCTCTGACCACTACCCGCCTTTATTATGTACTCACTTCTGCAAAAATTGTATGTTTATAATTAGTTGTAACTTAATGAAAACATTAAACAGCGGTCAGCGGTCGGTGGGCATCAAGGGGCAGAAATGTCCCTGACAATAGCAGACAATGAAAACTTTTATTAGATAGGGAATATTCCGATTGGCTGTTGATTTCTGGGTGGCTCCACCCCGTGATTACTATCAAACAATGAAAATGCTTATAAAGTCTGTTTTTATAAACCATAAGTAGCAACAGCAAGCAATGGGTATTCCCTCAAACAGGACAGATGTCTGTTCCATTAGAACCAAATGTCAACATAGCAGCACTAGTTATCATGCATTTTCCTAACACTTTAAAAAAAAAGGTTGATCTACAAAAGGATTTCAGGCTGTTCACTTAGCAAAGTGAATAATAAGGGATAATTCACGCTTAGTTAGCAAGGCTGACTTTGAGTCATCCAATCATATGCCATCCAACACTCATTGGGGGGTTTCATCATCCTTGCCCAGCCAAGATGGACAAAGACAAGAACCAGGAAAAAGATGGTGAAACGGAGTTAGGTGATTGTATTTAAAAAATTGCGATCAGGCAGGTAAGGCTTTTTTTATGCAGAAAGGACAATGCTTGCTGCCCCTTCTATAATATTGGGCCTGCCTGATCACAATTTTTTTTGAAAAAGGGTGAAGATCTGCTTTAAAGAGGATGTATCACCAAATTTTGAGGGGAGACCCCCCTCTTCCATTTTTATTGCCGCGGCAGTATGGGAATGCATGGGGAAATTGCAGCATGTGTTTGCTGTTCCTTCTGTGCATGCCTGATCTTGGGCATGCTCAAAAAGAGCTTTCCTGGAATGTAAAAATAAGTGCACAGTAAAATTACCACATTTTTAGATATCCTGGAGGGTACTCAACCTGATCACCAAATCACTTGCCCTGTCTAGTCCATGCCAGAGAGAAGCTGATGATGGAACAGCGCAATGGCCAGTTCAATCCGTCCCATCCTCCCTTTTCTTCCCGGTGCAGACTGGACCCCAGGCGCCCTTTCTTCTTCCATCTTCCTCTTTCTTCTGCTGACATCACCCATTCTAGCACTACGCAGGAGTCAAGTGCCGCTTCTTCCTGAAAATGTGCTGATTTTACTGCTCATGCATGAGATTGACACTTTTTTCACATTCCAGGAAAACCCCTTCTGAGCATGTCTGAAATATGTGGCATAAGCATCTGCAGACTCACCCTTCAGTCTTCATTGCTGCGGCATTAAGGATGGAGGGGGAGAGATCCTCCCCTTCTTATTAAAAAACAAAGTATATAGAAAAAACAGCCACCCTTTTATATAATGTAAAAAAAAAATTGGTGATAGGATTGCTCAATCCCAATTGGTTATGATGAACATTCCAACCTGATTTGGAGTGTGAATAACCCTTCATTATAAGAGCAATTACATTAGTATATTGGGCCTCTCAAAAAAACTGTATATATATTTATATATTGTGATGAAGTCAAATTATTACCAATTTTGGGTTAGTTGTGTTCCCTGAAAAGATCAGATTGGCATAAAATACATTGCAGACCTCCTTTGACTTTGAAGTGCCTGGAAACAATTGTAACAAGCTGGGCCAGTCAGGTGGGTGTTATAAAACAGCTCGAAAGCATCTGCTCTTTAATTCCCTGTTTAACATTTATATCAGAGACCTTGTCACATAAAACAACCTATAAAGTGTATGTTGAACATGGTCTTGTCACGTCTAATTTGAAATGCATTTGTTACTTTACCTACTTCCCGGAGATTGACTGTTCAAGGGAGGTTTCGTTCGGGGCTTAAATTAATCCTGGCACAGCGCTAAGCGCCTTTATTTCAAATGGTTCTTCTTTCTGCCATCTGATCCGTCAGAACTGAGTACAAGAAAAAAGCATTCAAGGAATGAGATTAAAGTTGTGCTAATGCACTACAACAGGAGGTGAGAGAGACAGACGCAGCATCAGAGGTTCATGGATTACCTAAAGTGCTGCACGTATTGATCGGTAAACTGGAACAATCCACCAAACTTCACAATTTGTGTTTTGTTAACACAGAGAATCGCCTCGTTTATTTTACTCTTTCATAGGGCATGCACACTTTTCAGCAGCACGTCAGTATCTTCTCGCCTGAAGAGCTAACAATCTAATCAATTCTCAACTAGAGTTCCTCCAGAGGGCGCTGGAGGTTCCTTGAGCAATTTCAGCCTCTCAGGCCAGACTAAGTGACCCCAATGATCTTTTTGGCTATCTGTAAGGGTGACATTCTTCCCAATGGCTAGCAATGTAAGAGGAATTCTTCCACCATGACCACCATGATAATATACTGTGAGCTGTGGATATAATAATTATAGCCGGGGTTCCCTGAAGACCTGAAAGTTATTTTAAGGGTCCCCCCTTGTTAAAAAGGTTGAAAAAGTCTGATCCAATCGCCGCAGCAAATTTATATTGGTGTCCCTCCCCTAGCTCATGAGTGGACAGTGAAAAGAAAACCAGGAGACTGACTAGCCTATCAGCTTGCTTATTGCTCTGCAAAATAACTGATTGGCCCTTTTTTGCCGCTTCTTAATTTCCTGTCTGTGTTTTATTTTGTAAGAACTTCATGTGGCTGATCTCTGGTCATGCAAGTATTCTTCTTGCTTTTTTTATTGGATTGATGCATTGATGAAATAATTACTTTTTATCCTTTATATCTGCTAGAATTTTAGGCACCCAAAATACACCAGTGAGGGTAAAAATTATAGATAATAACCTTTTCCTTTGGATTCCAATCACAGCCCCCAGGTAAGAGTGATGGCAGAAAGAGAGAAATTTGTGTTCATGAATATTTTGATGAAAGCAAGTTCACTTTTTAACACAGTACATTTACAAATGACAAAGACCCAAGCCATGGAGCTGTCACCAAAAATTCTGAAGAGGTGGAAATAAGAAATAAAAAATTACAATTTCTATGATTCAAAGTTAAAATATAATCAAAATAACACATGTATGTGGAAAAGCTATATAGTTTTTAGGGTAATGTTTAACCTGGGACATGTACCCCAAGGTCCGACTAATTACTAACTCCATACAATGCTATGTTAGATGCCTTTACAAATCACTTTCCTGAACATGCTTTTACTTTCATTAACATAAAAGTTGCAAAAAAAAAAAGTTTTTTACCTGTGACATGTCCCCACTAGTTTTCTTGAACCCGATCACAAATTTTGGTCTGGATATGAACAGGGGCTTGGCAATCAGCTTGAAAGTTGTAACATAGCTTTAAAAATGTATTCCTAGCTATACTACAGAAAAACAACATGCTTAGAACAGAACATGTTCCCATTACTTAATTTCCAATACATAAATTATGCAATAACAATGTTAAAAATCATGTAATTTTAACACTTTGAGGTTTGTATTTATAAATTATTCCTCCAGCTGAATTCTCTGAAATTTGCTGATGGTGAACTCTATGGTCGTATTTTCCTACATGTCTCCTATTAAGACAATTATTTGTTCTGCCACCTAGTGGCAAATACTCAAAAGTGCACAGCTGTCAGAATGGGATAGAAACAAATGATATGAGTGAACTGAAGAGGGAATAATTTATAAATAGAGCACAATATTCACATTTTGTGGTTGATTTAATAAAAAAATGAATTGCTCACAGGGTAAATGTTCACTGAACTTATTAAATAATTTGATAATGATCATTTCACTCTCAGAAATAAAAAATAAAAAATTTTGTGAACTACATAATTATAATGCGGAGTTTCTCACAACATGAAATAAGTCATGCAGCTTTATAAATTGGTGGTAATTATTTACATCTGGCGACTTCTATGCGTTGACGCTCTCTGATCCCTCATTGATATTCACCAGACAGTAACGTTTTATCCTGAAGCCCAAACCGCAGGCGCCCCCAGCGCGTAGTTCCTATTTATACCAAATGCCTTCTAGGTTTTTCCTTTTGGCTCCCGTTCCCATTTTTTATATGCTGTTCACAGTTCCGGCTTCAAACGCCAGCCGCCAGTGCTTCTTACCTTTCAACTTTGCAGCCCTCTCCCTCCCGCCGCCCCCTTTTAATCTTGAATGTTCAGATTAGGAAATGTTGGCTCATCTCTTCTTTTCATGGCGGCCTCCTCATGCGATGGCATGCACACAAGACGCGTTCTGACGCAATGAGGTATCGGGGCGCATTTCACCCATGCTGTTACCTATCTAAAGAATCAAACGAACAATAAATACACCTTTATCAAGCCGCCATAAGTGAACATATACTGTCACATTGGAGGGAAAATTCATTTTTTAGTATTTTCCATATGACAGATTGTTGGTTTATATATAAACTGGGAGGTACATGATCAGGGTGGTGAAACGACTCGGTGCCATATTGATTTTGGTTGGTGATTGCTTATAAAGTGGACCTATCACCAAAATTTTCACTTTACATAAAAGGGTAGACAGCCCCTATGAAGTTGTAAATATTCAGTTGTTTTAAGTTGATGTTGATGAGGTTTTCATTTTTGGCTTTTTCAAAAGTTAATAGAAGTCAGGTATCTGAGCCATTAAGTTTCAAGTGAAACTCTATGCAAAAAAAAAAATAAAAATAAAAATAAATTTAAATTATGTCTTGCTGGTGGCCATTCGCTTATCTGCTGCCAAAATAATTTTGTCAGCTCCATGCATTTCTTACTGAAAATGTCTGTGTCAGGCCTATAATTGTGGAAGATGTCAATATATTTTTTCAATATGTTTTGCTGATTGCCTCAGTTCCTGAGGGTACCTGGGGACCGGCCTGGCCGTATGCTGCGTGTTGACGGATTTTTTTTTTCTATAACCCAGGTTTCACCGATGATGAACTCAAAGTGAACATAGATTACTTAGCATCCTCGGGGGACGTTGTTTTTCTATGCTGTTTTTCCAAAATGTATAAAATATTAATAAAATTTCTTTTTCTAAGTAATGAGTGGCAGCTGGCATGGCTTTGCACCAAAATGTCATCAAAACAACAGTAAATTTTACAGGCTAACCGCACAAGGGAAGTACTTCAGTTTTGGGCAATGATGAGTGAGTCTGCCAATGTATAATTCAGTATGGATTTGGTAAATAAATTTCGGTAAGGCATGAAGAGATTGGTAAGGTAAACAATGGCTTCAAGACCATTATGAAGATACAAAATGGAAAGAATTTCCACTGGTTTCAGGCGCCTGACAATAACTAACCAGTAAAAACACTGCCCATTGGCTCCTTACAAATGGCCTCACAGTACTGGTAGAAAACTTGAACATCATCTGTCATCTGGTTCACAGTGGGCATCCTAATGGCAACCTCCAGCCAGTTTGAATGCTACCCCTAGGTACCCTTGTAAAGGGCTCACAGTTTATGTTATCATTAAGCAAGGCAGTCAAGCCCAATTAAATATGAGTGAATGCTGGCTTTATTTTACCTTCTCCTGATACTTATGGTGCAGAGTCTAAGCAACACCGGGTCTTTACCAGAGCTCCCTGTAGCTGGTAATCCTAGTGGTCACCAGGTATTTTACTACAAGGAGCTACCAGGTTGCAGTCCACAAGGTCACCCTACCAGAGGCAATGCGGGCAGAAGAAGACTTTGATATAGAAACAGTTCAAAGCAACATGCATAGTTAAAGAGTAAGCCAAGATCAGGGAAGGCAACAGGAAAGGCATGGTCATCAATCCATGCACAGGACAGGCGGCAGGCAAGGTCTTGTTGGTGATCCAGGAAAAGGTCAGGGCAGGGGACAGGCAAGGCTTTGTCAGCAATCTAGGCAATGACAGGGGAAGACATTGTAGGATATCCATGAATTAAATCCAGGCAGGTGGCATGGTAATGCCTTGTTGGAGATTAAAGTAAGAAGTTAGTTCAGGGGACAGAGAAGAGGATTAGGATTCCATGGTAGAGGTTTTAAGTTAAGCGAGCAGTAAGGAAAGTCCCAAAACTCTATATAGGTGATGAAAAGTCACAGCAAGATGGGCCTGCCTCCCACGTTGGCGTGGACCGTGCCATGTTTGTCAGGGTACAGTGGGGAGTGCGCACAATACCAGTGCTTGGCAGTGCTTGGAGACACGCCCGGGATCCCATTAAATGGGCTGTGGGAAGCCATTGCAGGGTCTTCTAGATAAGGAGGCCAAATTGTCAAATGTTTAGTATGATTTCATATTGGTCCCAATCAGATTAGCTTTGAGGGACCACTGGCATGTTGAACTCCATGCTTAGTTCTACTGTTATTTATTTTGACATGCTTACTTTAATTGAAAATTTCACAAATGTGTGTATTTACCTGTAGTTAACCTCCCTGTCCTCTGTTCTGCCAATGGGAAAAAAAGGAAATCCATCTGTATCCTGCCAGACTTAAAGCATAATTAAACCTTTTTCAGGCGATGTCCCTTCTACAATAAAATACCTTACCTGCCTGATCACAGACTTTAAAATATACTCACCTGTTCTAGTTTAGTCGATGGTGCCACCATCTTCTTTATTCTCATTCTCCTCTTTCTGATCTTCGTTGATCTTGATTGGCCAGGTCGGGATGATACAACTCGTTACGTTAGTCCCAACACCTGCTTGCTAAGCTGAGATGCGCTGGTTCTTTGGCTTCCTATGCATGCACAACTCAGCAATTTTGACCGAAAAAGACAGCAATCAGGCAGATAAGTATGTTTATTGTAGAAGAGATATCACTTTTCCCTTTCTGCATTAAATTTTCATTTAGAGGACTTAGTTTCGTTAGGACTGAATTTCGTTTACAAGGAACACAATGACAGGTGGAAAGAATTGAGAGACATAGAGATGGGCTCATCAGGCTGCCGCTTTTCATTTCACTGTCCATTCACAGGCTGAGGGAAGGACAAGACCTGTAAGTAGTAACTCATTATGACAGTAAAATAATCTGAAAGTCTCCTTTCCTCTTACACAGGGCAGTAGTGCATGGCAAAGCGGTGTAAATTTCAGAATTGGACGGGCACATAAGTCTTTAAACAAGCAAAAAAGCTCAATATTCATTTCCCATCTGTGTATTTAGCTGTCTGCCTATAGTTCTGCTTTCAGCTATACAGCCATAGTGAAATATAAAGGAGGTCTGTATGTGAAACAATTAGGAGACTGATATAATAGCTGACTTTTATTTTTATAAAAATTCCAATGTTCTCCTCAATTTTCTGTTTATTCACAATGAAGCACTGGTGTTATCTTATTTTCCACTGGTGGAAGGCGTTGATCAGATCAGTTTCGGATGTTTTTTTCTTTCCTGCATCCATTGACACAAAAAGCGTGTTCCTTTAATCACCGATTTCAATTTAGGAAAAAGAAAAAAGTCCCAAGGTGCCAAATCTGGTGAATATGGAGGATATTCCAGCGTAGTAATGTGTTTGTTGGTAACAGAAAGTGCTGTGTGAGAAGGAGCATTGTCCTGATGAAGAATGAAACCATTTCCCACATTTCTGCAAACACGATGACATGGCTGTGAATTTGGACTTTTTTGATTCTTGGTGATGAAGATGTTTCCAGTGACTGCGGTTTGGTTTCAGAATCATACTGGAAGATCCGGGTTTCGGCACCAAGTGATGACTTTATGGAAAAGGTTCGGCTCCATCTCAAGTTACTGCAGAATGTCAGCGCAAATTTCCTTTTTGTTCTGGTATGAAATTTTATGAAAATGTAAAAATGACATATTGCTCAGCTATTTTACTTCTCATGATTTCAGCACATGAGAGGAAACATAACGGCATTAAACGGTGACTGTGAAACGGTTTGTCCTACGTGTTTGGATGTTTACACATTCATGGCAAGAGATCAGAATCATCTCACTGCTTTGTGATAGAAACATATCTCCTTATTTCAGACAGAGCTCATATACAAATCTTTTAACAGATAAAACTATTTTCTTTATTACGTTGACGTCTTTTTAGCTGTTTGGCTGGCCTCACCATTGGGTTTCTGTCTTCAGCATTTTTGTATATTTTTAGCTGAATGCTCCCTTTAATTCCAGCAAGTCAACACAATATATAGAACATATAAATCCGCCTAAAAGTTCTTCTACTCCTTTCTTCGTCAAGGCAGTGGGATGCCATTTATTATACATTTATAACAGTTACAAGTGAAGCAGAAGATAAATAGAACTCTATCCCAGATGTGCCTGGCAGATGCGGTGGCGTAGCAGAAAGAGAATTCCTAATAGTCGCCTGTGGCAAAGAAGTAGCCTATGAAAAAAAATTAACACCATCCACTAAATTAAATCACGATAGTGATAAGGAAAAAAAATCTCTCTGTTTATGAATCTTATGTTCCTCCAGATGTTACATCTTGTTGCTTAAGGCAAGAAAATATCAAATAAAAAAATAGTGTTGTACAAAATGTGATGTAGAAAAAAAGATCTGAACAAAAAAAAAATTGCTGAAACAGATAGACAACCAATTAAAAGTTAAGAAAAAAGGTTACAACTTGTACTTGATTGATCTTGGGAGAGAGGGAGGCGGGTGTTGGATAACCTGCTAAAATACTTTCTATTATTTCTCGCCCAAAAAAGAAAATTTCAAGTTTTTTTATATATCTTTTTTTTTATACTATTGACGTTATTATAAAGGGGGAGAATTGGTCACAGTGGTCCTGTTTGTGAATGTGTATGAACACATCTGCCTAATATGCATTGCATGGCCAAGCCTGGGAAGCCTGGGTGACATGGTGACAACTCAGGAGAGCAATTGGTAAGCAGGGAATGAGTGTTGTCACCATATTACTAAAAGGAGCCTGAACAATTACCTATATGATTAAGCCCCTGGGTTAGATGGAACGAGTGGGAGGATGGATAAGTTATTTTATTAAACACAAGCTTACTTATAAAGGATTCCATGAATAGCACCAAGCCACCTTGATAAAATAAACCTTTAGCCTGTAAATGACACCACAAATGGCACTGCATTGGAAGTGAAGGTTGATAGATCCTGTTCTTCTGAGACTTGATTATCAGGCAGGAAATTCGGGAAAATGTGCAACAGGAACATAGACAGAAATACCAATGTGGTCAAGGATCCAGCTACCCCTCTCCCCTATTTAGTAAAGCATTGTTGCTATTGGAAAATTATCCTCACTTCCTGCCTAGTTAAATGTTGTCAGCAGGACAGGAAGTGAGGGATAGTGAAAGATAACTATTAAGACTTGATATAGTTTCCTGACCTTTCTCCACTCTAAAAGCGTACCTTACCACACCACACCAGCACCACATTTTGAATATTATATACAAGGTTGGCTATACTTTTTTTATAACATTTTTTTAAGGGGAGGACCCCTCCTCTCCCTTCTTTACCGCCTCGGCAGTGAAGACTGAAGGGGAAACCCGCAGGCTCCTGGGATACATGAGTCACAAATCCTAGGAATCTGTAGGTTGCATTGCTGAGATTGGGCGTACATCATCAGGTGGTTTCCCGTGATGTAAAAAAGTGCTGATCCCACACATTTTCGTTCCATTTTGGAAAAAAATCTGTGCAGTCTGAGATCAGGTGATGAGAAACGAGCCCACAAAGAAAGAAAATGCTGGCACTGGATGCTACAGTGAGCTCTGGAAAGTAAAAGCCAAACCAACTTAGGACTTGCTGGGCTTGGTTTGTGGTTGGATGGAGGGCTTATCAAACTCATGAAAGTTTGAAAGTTCCCATTTGAAAAAATAGACATTAAACTGATACAAATTTTAATATATAGAAAAATATGACACCAAAAGTGTTTTTTTCCAATTCAACGACCAAAAAACAGTTAAACATGAATTGATTAAATTATTGTAATCAAAATACATATAAATACAGTTTCAAAATAACAATATACACACATAAACAAACCTAAAAACAATTTAATGGTGATATTCAGTGTAGAGAAATCAAAGGCGTAAGCCAACAAAAAGACGATGCGTTTCGCAGAACAACGTTTGCTTCATCAGATCAAAGAATGTTACGGAGATTGGTCAAGGCACTTATATTGATCAAAGCAACAAGAAGTTTGGTTATGAAATGTTGCTACAATTCCAGATGTCAGATAATTTTAACACTTTAAATGCCAGCATCCATATATGTATTCACAAGGAGCCCATATAATCACTTCACTTCAAGAGGGATAATTAGCATTATTGCAGGTTGAAGTATGGTCAGCATGAATCACCTAATACTAAGGCTGCACAGCACCAATGTTAGATCAGGAAAGAATCCATAAATCAGGGCATAAAAGTACGTCCTAACCCTTAAACTGAATGCGAGGGGAGGAAGACGGCCAAGATGGAGGATGTAATAGATCTAATCAGTTAAGCTGCGTGTTTGGGATGCTGACTTGTCAGTGCGAGGCCACAGACTTTGGTCATTCCCTTGACCAATCTCCAACACATTATTTGATCTGTAAAAGCGGACATTGCTCTGCGAAACGCGCCATCTATTTTCTTGGCTTATGCCTTTGATTTTTCTACACCGAATGTCACCATTATATTGTTTTTACATTTGGTTATGTGTGAATATTGTTATTTTGAAAATGTATTTCTATGTATTTTTAATATAATACTTTAGGAAATCCATGTGTTAACTGTTGTTTGGTTGTGGTATAATAAAATCCCTACTTTTGGTGCCATATCTTTCAATATATTTATAGGGGTGCTAACCACACCAAAAGGTTTTGATCTCTTTCACAGACACTATTCATTCATATCTGATTCAGATTTTACAAACCCCCTTTGTGACCAGTCCTCTTCAAACTTTGACCATAAAAAATAAACATTTGACTTTGACTTTAAAAATAAACATGAGCTGTCATATATGAAGACATTTTTTGTTAAAGTAAACAGATATTAGAATCCAGTAATAAAATAACAAAACAAAAAAAATTGAATATAAGCACGTAAAACGCCAATGTCGGACAGAAAATAACTTGAAATTAAAAATTGGAACAATAGGTGAAAGAACACCGGCTCCAAAAATCCGCCAGGGTTACATATATATATTTTTTTTGTATAAAACCAACGAGAAACTGATAAACAACCAGATTTCAAAGATATTTCAAATACATGAATACATATAATAAGAAACAGCATAAGTTTTTGCATCAAAACACAACGTACGAGTCAAGATCGGAAAAATATGTTCTTGGCTGAGCTATAAGGAGATCCGGATGGGTAAATCTAGCAATACGATTGCGTGTTTCCATTTATCTTATTCGATGCTTATCTACAAAACATCCATTAGTTCAAAGTTTTGAAAAGTGTTTTTTCTGCACTTAGCATCTGTTAAATATGCAACGATATCGCGGAACACCTGCGTTCGGAACTCTCTAGTGCATTGCCGTATCTCCGGGCTTGTGAACTAAGAGGCAATAATTTCCAACAGATTTACCGCGTGCATTATCAATTCCTTTGTCTGCGTTTTCTACCAAACTAAAGATATGGAGAAGTTAATCTTTGCTTTAGGGGTAAATATTGATAGTGCTCGCCATCTGTTGCATGCTTTTATATAAGGAAAAAAAACAGATTTAGATTAAGCTTGACACAAGTAGGAATTTAGAAAGTAAAGATTTTTCTTATTTTTGTTGTTTTTTTTTTTTTTTATAGGACATTAAGACATTCTAGAATGAGTGAAATAAACTTAAAGTAGATGTAAATCCAAACAATAAAATCCCATATTAGATGTAACATAATATAGTTTTTAATTTACTTATTTATTTATTTTAACTTTTTCTTATTATTTATTAATTTATTTATTTCACAGATTTTATTAAAATTATCCCTGATAGTTCTGCCTTTCATAGAGTGACAATATTCTCCCCGTGTTATTTAATAATATTCCTGCATTGTCACCCTGTCACATGGGCATTTTTTGGGGACTAAGGGCAGTTTTGAAGCAGAACTAAAATGATATACTTATTTATATACTTATGTTTATTGCAATGTTCCTTCTGCAATAAAACATTTACATTTGACTGATTTACTTTTACACACTGAACTTTTTTTTTAATACACTGAACTGCTCAATTATCCCAAATTATCACAATTATTATTAAAATTATCTTGAATTTATATAGTGCCAACCTATTACACAGCACTTTACAAAGTCTACAGTCATATCACTAACTGCCCCTCACAAACTAATGTTCCTACCATGGTTATACAGTCTATGGTCAATTTGAGGGGAAGCCAATTAACCGAACTGCATGCTTTTGTAATGTGAGAGGAAACCGAAGTACCTGGAGGAAACCCAGGCAAACATTAGGAAACACACAAAAACTACTGTGATAAAATGTTATCCTGAGAGTTAAGGTATTCTTAGAAATAATAATATTTCCTACATATAAAGATTTATTATCATGTGAATAGATTCCACTGTACATAAATAGGAACATTAAAAATGCTGACTCTACCTATTTCCTGATTGTATGCTGCCTGGACTGGCCTTTCCCTGTGCCCCCGACTCTGCTTTGTCTTTTCCCTTAGATACCTCGACTGGTGGACTTATTTCCTGTGTGTGGCCCTGTATTCTGGACTTTCCTCTGCTGTAATCTTTTGTACTGCTATATCTGTAGGCTCCTGGCCCTCATTTAGTCCTTTCTCAGAATCCACCCCTTGCACACAGAAGTCCTGGGGGTAACTGTGTGCTGGGATGGCCCAACTAACCTCCCAAGGCAGAGTGGGGGCTTGCTATAGCAGGCAATTTTCGCCTATAGCAAGGCGGTGATGGACCAGGGGCTTACACCTACTTTCAAGCAGGACTATACTCTTGGTTGGTGGTCAGATTCCTCATTATTCAGAATATTTCCCAATTATGGCACAGACTTACCCATGTGCAGTTGCCCTGAAGTGATAGAAGGTCCAGGATTTGTCATTACCACATTAAGAGAAGCCGTCATCTTCTTCACTGATTCAGGGCAGACTTCTAGGACAAATGTGATCCTCTTCAGCCACTGGTTGGCCACTGATAATGTTTCAATGTCTCCGATGGCTTTCTTTATGTGTGGCCGAGCTCTACACTACAGGACACGTGTAAAGATAAAACAAAAAGCCCCCAGGGATTTCCTTTTTTGACATTGCATGTCCGCTTTAAGTAAAACTTTTTCTTTGTAACCTGGAAACAAATATCCAGACTCAGTACTGTGTTATTTCACTTTAGAAACACTGTAACAGTTTGAAAAGGTCACAAAGACCAGTTTGAGTTTTCTAAATCTCCTTAATTTCCACTTCTCTAAACGTAATTAAAAACAGGTTTAATACTGATCCACATCCAAGCATTTTCTTTTCATTTCTGTGCTGATTTTTTTTTTCTCTGCTGTACAAATATTTCTCAGGGAGAATAAAATGTCATAACCGATAATCCCTCGCTGATGGATCCGCAGTCACATTATGGACTTGATTTATCCTTGAAAACTTTATAATTCAATTGATCCTTTTTAACAATGCGCTGTGACCTCTGCTAAATGAATTTCTTTTTTAGAAAGTGAAGGTGTTTGATATAAAACCAACAGTCACCGGCGAGTACACAAGCACAAGAGAGCAGAATGTTTACGTACTGTATCTATTTGAATTAATTTAAATTCACCTAAGTTGAGGTCAGAATGCTGCACAGGATAGATTTATTCAGCGAAAAAAAAAAGTGCTGTTTAGAGGAAAAAGCTTTCTGCGCCACTATGCCAGTGCTATACAAATGTTTCCTAGGTGAAATAAACAGAACTAATAAATATGTGAAATGTTTTATTAAAAAATAAAAAAAATGGTAACTGTGATAAAATTTCTGATTTAGTTAGTGTAATGGGCTAACAAAAGATATATGATGATTTTTGGAAAATAAAACCAACAAAAGATCTTCTGTTTAAAAACATTTGATAGGAAATTAGTGTGATGTGGACTTCTTGTTTATCTGATATAATAAAACTAAAATCAATTTAGAATCAATAGGAGAGAGAAATATTGAGCAGAATGTGGCCCTCTGGGCCTCTATATACCCAACCACTTAATCCAACCACTACTGTGTTCAGCAGAATAACAGTTTAGTAAATTATATATATATATTCTGTATAGTATATATAGCTAGTATCTGGTTGGACCCCCTTTTGCCTTCAGAATTGCTGTAATTCTTTATAGTACAGATTCAACAAGGTTTGAAGGATTGAAAACATTGATAAGGGATTTCGGCTCATATTGACATGATAGCATTATGCAATTGTTGCAGATTTGTAGGTGGCAAAGCCATGATGCAAATCTCCCATTCCATTACATCCCAAAGGTCCTCCATTGGATTGAGATCTAGTAAACTTAGACTCCACTTGAGCGAGCCCACTGGCATGTTCAAGATAACAGTTTTAGATGATATGAGCTTTGTGACATGGACAGGTTTTGTGGCTAGAATTAACAATCAGAAGGTGGGTACACTGGGGTCATAAAGGAGTGGACAGAGTTAGCAATGATACTAAGGTAGACTGAGGCATTTACACCATGCTGAACTTGTACTAATGCACCCAACGTGTGCAAAAATTTTATATCCCTTACACACCACCGTCACTTCTTGCACCCTTGAGGCAAGGCAGGATGGATCCATGCTTGTTGTTAACACCAAATTCTGACTTTATCATCCAAATGTTGAAGTGGATGATAAAGAAGTTGTGGCTCATCATACTAGACAATATTGAGATTCAGAGATACTATTCTCCATACTTAATGTGTGACGTGTGGTTATTTGAGTTACTGTTGTATTTTTATTAGCCCAAACCAATCTAGTCCATCTCCTCTGAATTCTAGTATCAACAAGGCATTTTCTACCACTCACTGGGGACTTTCCCATTTTTAGACCATTCTCGGTAAACCCTAGAGATGATTATGTGTGAAAATCTCAGTAGATCATCAGTTTCTGAAAGATTCAGACCAGTCCACCTTGCCACATTCAGAGTCACTTAAATCACGTTTCTTCCCAATTCTGATGCTCAAGGTTGAACACCAGAAAGTTGCCCAGACAGTGTCTACATGCCATGTATTTGGCTGATTTATACTGACATATACATAATACAAATTTAAGCTTTCTTCTGCTTTGGTTTGAGAAGGAAATGGTTATAAATTTAGAAATTATCAGGATACTTCCTCAATATGACATCACATAGTTGCACATAATACTGCTCACAACTGTAGATCTAGGCTTGTGTGAAGCCATACATGAACACATCTAAGTGCTGTAAGGTGTTAGAAGTTTCTCAGTTCCTGGTTACTTGGTGCTGGCCGAGCTTGGCTCCTGACCATGGCTTGTTTTGGCAAATCTGTTGCTGGTCCTGACCACAGCTCATTTCTGTGCATGCATGGTGCTGACCAAACTTGCTGTTCTACAGCTGCTCTGCCCTTGGCAAAGTCCACCCGTGGCCTGTATCACCTGTCCAGGACAGAACTCATATCAATTAAACACTTCTTCTTTGTCCATTACAACGCGTGAGGTACAAGGGAGGTCCTCCCGCGACTCCGGTTCCCAGCCAGACACAGGAAAAAATAAAGTGAGATACTTGTTGCTAAACAAAAACTATGTATTCACCATGTCAGCACTGGTCCATCATTAAAGTCATGGTTAGATTTGGCATTAGTAGTGCCTTGGTTTATCTACATTTTGTTCAAGGAAATTTGGTCTAAGCAATCCGCATTACTATTTTTGGTTTAACACAAAACAGAAAGTAAAATAAATTCTCCAACTTTGCCTAAAGAAATAGTTTCAATGTATCAAGATCAAATTTCAAAATATATCCAAATTTCAAAAGGCATTTTGGATATATTTTTACTTTGCCCCACCAAATGGCTAAAATGTTTATTTACCCCCCTGTTTAGCCCTGTGATGTTGGCTATGGTCTCAGATTCTGTGCTGTGTTGTCAATATACAATGACAGAAGATAAATAATATATTTGTACACACTAATCCCTGATTCTGGCACCAATTCAGTTATCAAGTGACATTGCTCTTCATTTTCTCTCCGTCTCATCACTTCTCTCCAAGGTTTAAGGTTTCCCATCTACAATGTTTATATATTTCTGTTTACCGATGTTCCCGTCGAGGTGGATGGTGTCACGTTTTCACTACATGACAAAGCCGTGTCTTTGAAGGGGATACATATGCTGACCTTCAATTAGTCTGCGGGTTAAGACAATGTGGAAAAATCAATAGCTCATTTTCTCGTTTTTGTGCTCAGATTTTGATGTTTGCAAAGATAAAAGATGAAGGGAGATCCACTGAACATCCATTGATGTTTTCCAGTCTCCGAGGTCAACCTTCAGAATAATCTTACATGACTACAGGCTGTTCTTGGCTTATAAATACCAACACGTCTCTTTTAGGTTTCCAGAGTCAAAGTCAAGTTCCATTTATGTGGATTCACAAAAGGTAACTATAGGTGGCCAAAGTTTTTAAATCTTAAATTGTATTGAAGCCCAAGAACATAAAAATGTGATATATCATAGCTTAGCAGTGCTTCGAGTGGGGTTGTTGGTGTAGTTTGGGGTGACTGCATTCGTTTTCTCTCTCTAGTAAGACTGACACTAATATAATATTCGTTCCAAGGTGACAACACTCATTGGATCACATCAATGGAGAAGCAATATTGCCACCTTAGGGTGTCACTGCAGTACGCCCCTCCTTGTCTTCTCCCTTATCTGTATTCCACAATGTTAACTTTGCCTGATAAAATTGTTTGGTTTTACTGTGCTTTTAGCCAGACTATCCACAGGAAAGTAGTAGTTTAGTGAATTTCTGATATATCATTTGGTATTATACCTGCAGAATATTTAAAATAACAAAATACGTCATCTCCAGGTGAAATATGGTGCCGCCATTGCCGCTACTTGCAAAATCTTTCTTGGACGGTATGAGGTAGCACTATTGAGAAAAATAATTTGGCTTTTATCACTTACTGGGTTACTTCCATCCCTGAGTAATATATAATATATATATAAGGTGCCACCACTGGGAACCCCCTATGCCTTTTGTCAGCCAGTTAGCCTTGAAAATGAAAATATTTTTTTGAAGATTCAGTCCCCATATATTTTATTTGGGTTGATGGGACAATTGGGTGCACCTGGTTTGTACTGTTCATACCTAATTATAGGCTACCCCTGAGTAAAACAGGGACCAACACTGAAAGTTACTATATGCCATCCCTAAATAAGGTAGAAGATACTACATGCCATCCAAGGATAAAATAAAAGGCCACCACTGAAAAATATTACATTCCATTCCTGGATAAAATAAAGGACCACCACTAACAGTTATTGTATGTCATCCCTGAGTAAATAAGAAGCCACTCCTGGATGAAATAAAGGGCCACTGTTGGAAAATATAAAATAACACCCCTGAAAGAAAAAGGTACCACCATTGAAAGATACTACATGTCATCCCTGGATGAAATAAAGGGGCCACCTTTACCAATATTACATGTCATCCTTGGATGAAAACAAAGATAACCATTGATGCCATTAATTCACCATTAATAACAAAGTCTTTTTTGTCGATTAACTTGTTATTTCATTGATATTTTTGGGCCTGATTTATTAGAGTTCCCCATGACTGGATAAGACAGACTATTGTGGCTGAACTTGGGAGATCCTACAAATCTAAAATGGATTTCATAAAGTAATTTCCTATTATTTGACAATTCTTGAGCAAGTCCAATTCAGGTTTGTTGGACCACCCATATTCACCAACAACAGTGTATCTTCCCCAGTCTTGGAGAGCCTTAATAAATCAGGCCCATTGTGTAGTTGATGTACATGGAAAAGTCCTTTCCTCACTTGTTACTGAGGTGTAGAAATATCACTTCCTTCAGGATTGCGCTGTGACAGATTTCAGGTGATATCTGTTACTTCTTGCACCTTGATAAATTAAAGTAAACAGCAATGGAACATTTTTCTCTCATTTTTACATGAATTTTTTTGCTATTTCGTGGCACAGAAGTCGGCATGCTGTGTTTTTTTCACTGTACCAAGTTGGATGATTTTTTTACAGTTAGATGTTATCATTAAACTTTGCCTGAAATGAATCTCTTGACAGCCGCCAATGTGGTTGTATTGCATGTGGATGATTCTATGCCTCATATCCAATTGGATTATGTATGTTCAGGAGAATTGTGTGGTTTGTTAGGTAACAATTATCTGGCTGGTCCTGTGCTGTAGGCCACCGCAGGACAGCAATTCCTGTTTATTGTCTTCTGGCATCTCTTGAAGCAGCAAGGATGATCAGGCATATAGCCTCTGCTCTGCAGTCTTTGGCATCCCCGGTTTCCCTTAGGACGTGAATAATCTCTCGGCATCCCCTGCTCAAAAAATTGTGTGCAGCTGAAAGGGATTTAGAGTTGTGCTGAAACTAATGAGCAGAGTAGTTCCTGATCCCAAGGTCATCCAAGGTAGACTGTTCACTTGCTGAGTTGATGTATCACCTTGCAAAAGATAATTCACTGGGTGAATGTTGTGACAGTTCATTTTGCCAAGAATACCTAATGACGTGGAAGGGAATCTAGAACAGGATGATTTTTTTGAACTGAATAGTTGAAGTTGGCATAGCTTACTGTCATTGACTACGCTAAATGAAATGCAAGAGGTTAAGGTACTTTGTTACATAGATAATATATAAGGAACCCCCACCAGGAGATCGAGGAGCATCTAGAATGCTTCACACAATAGGAAATTCACTTAGGTTTGTGAATGCGGTGAAAATTTTCTTATGAGAGTGGATACTTAATTTCATTTACTAAACTAAGTGAAATATCCCTTGTCAGGGTTTCTGTGTGAAAAGCCTTTTTTTTAGTAAATCTAGCCCAGAGTATGCCGGGATATCTTTTTCTCATTTTTCATGTTTTATAATAAAATTCTGGGAAAGTAATTGCTTTGTCCATTTTACATCTGGGAAATTGCACAGCAATGGTGTTCACCATAGAGGTTAATGATAATAATGAATAAATGATGAACATACAACTGATACATTCTTTATAAAGATCTTCATTTTTCCCTTCCTCGTCTTGGGGTCACGGGGTCACCCTGATATTTTCTATGCTAACCCCTGCAGACACAAGGTGATGTTCCTCTGCTTATTAAACAAATAAATAGATGAAACACCAGAAATTCTTTTATTTTTTTTCAACGTATATATATTTTTTATAGATGCACACATGCGTTTAGCAAGGTGACCTAGTCCTAGTTGCAATTAAATTTTAGCACATCATTTTATTATTTCCTAATGAGCAGTGCACACAGTATTAGCTGTTGATACCCTGTGGAGTTGTAACTATATATAGCTCCCACTAAAGCAGGAAAAAGGTTTATTAAAGAATTTCAGCTCTGAATAGTTTTTCTCTTTTGTCCGTGATTAACATTAACAATTAACCACGCTCAGCGCTAAGACATAATATTGTGCTCTATTAAAAAAAAGTGGATAGGGATGAAAGTACAACGGTTTATTTACTGCATCACATCATTCTACTTTCATCTTTTTCTTTTTTTTTTTCTTTTATTTTGTATAATGAAATGCATAGTAGTAAAAACATTTTAAAATAATATTAACATAAAAAATAAAATATATTATAATATAAAACAATAACATATTTCATACAAAAACACAGCAGGATGGGCAATTGGGGATCAGAAATACTTTGATGATGCATTGGGTAGATCTTGTTATTAGTTAATATATTATAAGGAGCAGAAAGTAATGTGTCAGTGTGGGGATTCCAGGTGCTTGTTATCATTCACACAGATTAGTAATGTATGGTATTAATGAGTTTTCTTTATGAAACGGGGAATCAGACATTCTCTCAAGCATTGGAATCTTCCTGGTCGACTTGTTTCAATGGCGGTAATTAATTCCCACCTGGGAATGTTTGACGGCATCATCTAAGGATCCACCATCCACTGTTCACAAATGCCTGCCATGGATCAGCCCCTACTGCACCCTCTCACCTTGTGATTTGTTACATTGTTGTAGTCAGAGGAGATTTAGGAAATGCTTCCTCTTGCCTGTAGCAGACTGATTACATTATCTCAGACTAGGCAAAGTTGTTCACTGGCACCTTGACATGTTAGAAATGTGTTTTAGAGACTTGCAATGTTACAGCAAGGTCCAAATATCTTTTAAAGGCTTTTTGCAATTTTTCTTAAATATGTTTTGTATGTCCTTCTTACTCGATCCAGATCTGTCTCCTGCAGTACCTCCTCCTTGCCACAAGATGTCAGGTTAAACAATGCTCACAGCTGGGATTTAGGCCAATCTGCAGACATACCTATCGGCTGCTCCTGCCTATTACCCTGCAAGCCAGAAATTCTGCCCGATTTTAACTTATTTGACACCTCTTGAAATTTAAGTCACTCGGTAGCTTTCTATATATTTGTCCAAAGCTCATTCAACCAAGGATAATTTTCTCTTGATTTCGTAAGAATAAACTGATCCCCTTTGAAGAAACTCAAGAAATGTCACCGCTAAAAATATTCTACAGATATGGCATGTTCCCATCCAAATTGAATGACACAAGTAAAAATATTAAATCTTTTCTAATCTTTTACTCTTCTAAACTTTTTTTTTTCCCTGGCTGGCTCTTCCTGCCTTTTATCCCGACCTACCTGACAGGTAGCCCAGAAGCTGTAAATTTCAATTTAACATGTATTCCCGTTCCGGGCAGCTCTTGATCAGCTTCCTGCTGTCAGTCCGAATTGTTTTTCTCACCTCCCATTCCGGCTTTACATGCAGCGCATGGCTTTGTCAAAGTACAAGGTGCATAGTGGTGAGCTGGAGCGTGCGCTAACATTCAAGGCTGGGAGATCGCAAAAACAACACAATGCAAGCGAGATTGTACAACCTAAAATATTCTCCTACCTATAATAAGAGATAATGCGGATTTAATGCAGGGATCATCCCATGTAAAAATCTCATTCAGGCTTAAACATGAAATATCATTTCAAAATGTATAAAATTTTATTCAATGCCGCCCTTACTATTTGTAGATTTCATGCAAATAACTTGTTGGTGCGATTTGTTGTTCTGTGCTGTCAGTACAATTGTTACACAAGGTGTCCATACACGTGGCAAACAGATATCATTTTATTTCCGCCATCTTCATGCAAACCGGTAATCACTGAATGGTTTACACCAATGGTGGGCAACTGAAAAAATGTAACTAGCCTCAAAAAACACCCAGATCTCTAAATGGGCCACCAAGGCTGTGGCCTAGGACAGCATGACCACTAGAGGGTAGATCTTCCAACTGCACCGGTTTGGAAAGTACAGAGTGCTCAATCTCTGTATCAGCTGAGAGCTGTTGTACCAAACAGAATGCTGGAACTGGAAGATTTGTGACACAGGATGCCTTGCGATTGGACGTCACCAGGAGATCACTGGTAAGTGCGCTGATTTTTATTTTCGTTCTCCCCCCTACCTCTTTCTCTCTCTCTTTCTTTATTTCTTTACCCCTCTCTTTCTCTCAATCTCTCTATCTTTCTCTCTCTCCCTCTTCTCTACGCTGTTCAGACCTGCCCCGGGATCTAGCAATTCAGCACAAATCCCTACTCAAATACTTGAACCACAGATTCTAAAGAACCATTGTCTCTACATTTGACAGTGGAGGACTAAGGTACAGAACTGCTCACTGATGCCCCTATATATACAAACATTGCTCAAAAGAATTAGGGGAACACTTAGCACTCAATCAGAGCAGTATACGTACAAGTCAATTAAACTTCTGGGATATCAACCTGTGTAAGTGATTGTGACGTCATTTGCATCACCAGCTTTGGTGCATATGAAAGCAGCAACAGGTGGACAGGAGGGGCAACAACAAACCAACCCCCAAAGACAGGTACCAAGAGATAGGCCTTTACACAGGGATACTTAGGTTGGGCTGTAGAAGGGCAACAGGGCAGATGTATTATGAGTTTCTACGTGTTTATGCAAGGAAGAATGGGTACAAAATTAGTGGGGCATTAGTATGCATGTTTCAGACATAAACACACTTCAACAATGGCACCCCATTCTCTTCGCAGATGAGAGCAGATACACAGTGAAAACATGTGTCACCATGAGCTATTTGGTAGTGGATCAGTGATGGTCTGGGGGTGTATGGCCTTGAAGGTCCACATAGACCTCTATATTGTAGCTAAGGGTGCCCTGGGTGCTGTTTAAATACCAGAATGAAATCCTCAGACCCACTGTCAGACGGTACACTGGTGCAGTGGGTCCTGGAGTTCCCCCTGGGAGTTCCCCCTGGTACAGGACAAAGCCTGGTCTTATATTGCAGACAGTTCCTGGATGAGGAATACATTGATATAATTGACTGGCCCCCACATTCCCCACACTTGAATCCAATAGACACCACATGGGATAACATGTATCTGTCATGCACGGAGAGACAGTACCACTAGGGGGTGCTATGGCTTGCACGGTGGTTGTGTGAGCCCTGAGAAGGGCCAAGGCGCAGAGTCTAAGCAGTAACCAGGTTTTCTCCAGAGCCTTTAGTGGTGAGGATGTTACACCGCTGGTTACTGCCAGGTTGCGGTCCTTGGGCACACCAAGGTGGGCAAAGCATGGTACCAAATCACAAAGCAGAGGGATAGTCGAGGAAAGCCGGGGTTGAGGCAGGCAGAAAGCAAGAGAGGTCAGGTCACACGCCAGGGGTCAATAGCCAGAGATCCAGGAGATGGACACCAGTGACACAGGGGCCACTATGAGCACAGGGAACTCAGGAGACACTGGAAGGAACAGGAGGCACAGGTGACACAGGAATATCCACAGACAGACAGGAACACCTGCACTTTAGTGAGGAAGAGGTAAGTGTGACAGTATCAGTGCATCCAACTCCGACAAGCTGCGCTGCAGCTAATGCCCTGATCTAGGTTTGGGTGGAGATCCAACAGGACAGCATCATAAATATGCCCTGATGATATTGGGAGTACTATAGGAGCCATACTCACTACTGAGACACATTTCAAGAAATCACACGTGATAAAACTTACACAATGTTGATCATTTTGTGATTGACAATGCTCCTTCTCACACAGCACTTTCTGTGACCGACAAACACATTACTACGCTGGAACATTCTCCATATTCACTGGATTTGGCACTTTTTTCTTTTTTCTAAATTGAAATCAGTGATTAAAGGAACACGCTTTGTGTCAATGGATGCAGGAAAGAAAAAAACATCAGAAACTGATGACTTCATGACTTCAATCAGTGGGAAACAGGACAACATCTGTGCTTCATTGTGAATGAAGAGAATATTGAAAGGGAACAAATATTAGAAATTATCAAAGAAATAAATATAAACAAGTTATTATATCAGTCTCCTTATTTATTAGACAGAGCTCGTATTCCTGAAGCCTGAAAAGTCCAAAAATCCTTTGTGCCAAAAAAATAGATGACCCCATGTTTACAACAGAAGAACAAACACAACTTGTCCTACAACCAAAAAACATTTCCCCACAATTGACAAAGTTTAAATAGAATAGCACAAATTGTAAATAAATAAATAAAACTTGTGCAATTGTTTCAACTGCAAAGATTGATTTCAGCCAAAAGAACCACTTGAGTGATATTAAAAGTGTTTCTGAGCTACTTTGAGGATTTGAAATGCTATCAGAAAGCATATTGCTTTGCGCTGTGCTTGTCTGCAGGGGGGAAGGCAAGCTACGTAATTGTTGAATGTACATCTGTGGAAGTGAATTATGAAAGGAAATTGTGTTCCGGAACATATTGTATCTGAAAAGGCATATTTCCAAGAACCAACGTGCCAAATTTGTCACCTGCAAACAGGATTAGTTTAATTTTTTTTTTTTTTACAATTTCTTTTTTTATCCTAAACTTTGTGCCATTATTGTTACTAATTTCATTCCAATAGCCTCCAGCTTGTTAATAGCTAAATAAGACTTTTGCATTGCCTGTAGCATCAAAGCAAACATGGAAAGGAAAAATAACAAACCCCCCGTAGCTGTTTTTAGAGATTGGATGTAAAAATATTTCGAGGTTTGATGAGCTAGAGCAGCCATTCACTTATCTTCCTGGTTGACCATTTTTTTCATTCCTGTAATGCAGAATTTTTAGCCGTTACTGTACTTTTTCTCTAACAAGCAACCTGTAAAGGTGTAATTACCTGTTAAAGTGTTTTCAGCTGCTGATGCAAATAAAAGATAGAAAGATTAAATGTTCCGGTTGCAGGTATAGGTCAGTTACCTCCGTGGCTAATATATGCATATTTTTTTTTTCATGCAGTTCTCATAAAGTATTATTAGGGAGGTTAAAGGAAAAAAGGACAGGTGGAAAAACAGATTAAAGTTGGTTTCCAGGCAAGTGGCCCAATACGCAGATCTAATATATGTTCAAACTGTTTAACTTGCTAAAAGATTTGTCGTTCTGTTAAGCATATTTTGTGAGCCAAGCTAACCTGACAGACAGCACAAGCAGGATCTCTCGCTTAGGCTCATCTGACGTTTTACCACTCCAAGAAAAAAACTCAACTGGCCATGGATTATCTCCTTGGCTATTGATTGGACATGGATAGAGCAATATTGTATCAATGAGTTACATAGTTAGGCAGGTTAAAAAAAGACGTAAGTCCATCAATTTCAACTAATAGAAAAATAAACATATTCCAGATAAAACCCTATAGACATAAATGATACATAAGAAGGCAAAAAAATCCTTTATAAACCCCAGGTTCAATTTGCTATAACAAGGGAAAAAAATTCTTCCTGATCCCATGAGGCAATCACATGTTCCCTGGATCAGCAATCTCTGTTATCTTTTTTTAAATACCCAGTTCTGTGCTTCTAGAAATCATCCAGCTTTTTCTTAAAGCAATCTTTAGAACTTGCTGAAACTACGTACTGGGGGAGCCGATTCCACATTTTCACAGACCTTACAGTGAAGAATCCCTTCCTTATCCGGAGCTTAAACGTCTTTTCCTCCAGATGCAAAGAGCGCCCCCTTGTGCTTTGTAATAACTTTACAGTGAATAATTGGAAAGAGAGTTCTCTATATGGACCATTTATATATTTATACAGGGTGATCATATCTCCCCTTATACGTCTCTTCTCAAGGGAGAATAGATTCAGTTCAGCTATTTAACTTTACATTTATCAACCTTAAATGTCATTTGCCATTTGGCTTCCCAATCAAACAGTACATCCAGGTCTGATTGTAGATTATAGACATCCTGTATGGACTTAATTCCATTACATAGTTCCGCTTATTTCATTGTTTTTCCCATGATGGACTGATGGTATCGTAGTCATGCCTGTTTGGATCACAGTGCTACCCTTAGGACTATCAAATAAAGTTCCCCATCGTTGTGTAATCATTGCATGAAAAGAATGTCACAAACTTCCTTCCTATGGTAACCAAAAACCTTAGGTGCAAGATTTCTTACTCAATTAGTAATTAAAAGAGGTACCCTGCCAAGAGTCCTTTTATATGTTTCCATAATAATACATTGTCATCCCTTCAATATTTAAGTAATATTTGTTCTTCATAGGCATTGTGTTCTCTCTAATAGCATTCTATTCATCCACCCAAATTCCTGCCTTGTGGAGATTGTTAAAGTATCTCCCATTCAGGAACCCCTGCTAATTACTATATTCACAGCTCACAGTACATTTGCTTGGTGGTCAGTTTGAAGCATACCTCTTATAGAGAGAGAGAGAGAGATGAACTCATCTATCTGCCTCTCTTCCTTTCACTGTCCATTCACTGACTGATAGAGAGTAAAACCTGTAGGAAATACAATAAAGTCTTTGTTATTAACAAAATAAGGGTCTCCAAAATTAAATTGTAGGTATATTTAAAACCATTCTCCTATTATTATTTTCATAGGTTGGGGAAGGGTTAAAACCTTTATTATGTTGGGACTTTAAAAATTGAGGGTAAATGCCCTTTTGATCAATTGTCCTAGTTGGAAAATGTTAAGGGGTCATCAAGGGGGTAATCAACCCAAAGAGCACCAGCCAATGAGAATGCTTATATGGTGGTGAGAATCCTTATTGACTGGTGGTGTTAGGAGCACTCCCACCCCCGAACAACCACCACCCAATCAAAATACTCACCTCCACTTTTACTGACAGGCTTATGGTCTCTTCTTTACAGACACTTATAGAGGTAGTTGTAGATTATGGGGAGTAGCTGCCCATTGTGTGGTAAAACTACTGTTGGTATACCACAGGTCCTAAACAACAGTCAACATTTTCATTGGCTGGGGGTAATTGGTAAGGGAACACTCATACAGTGGTGAGTGTTCTAATTGGCTGGTGGAGGGCCCTACCAGCAACCAATGCATGCAGAGTGAAAACATGTAGGAAAACAAACACGTGGCAATTGTTTAGGATGCATAGACCTTTGACAAAGTAAATGTCATCCAATCAGAGATCATTTCTATATGAAGGACACTGGTGGAAAAAGACCTGGCTGCTCAGTGAATATTTCATGGTTCAGTCGCATTTATCATACCTGCATTTTTTTTTAACTGAAAGTTCCCTTTAAATACAACATAATCTGTCTTGACTCTGACTTCTTTATCTCTCATAGTCTTGTTCTTTAATTTACTTTCTTTCTGCACTTCTGCCTGACTCTCAAACACAGAGGAGCTGACAAGCTGCAGCTGATAAAAGCAATAAAAGAAGGGTAACACGACAGGACGGATCATCCAGTCCCTTTGGGGAAATTAAATGTTAAGGCACAATCAGAGTGCAATTAAACAGGATTTATGTGGGAGGAAGAGCAGCCGAGGTGCCCGGCCAGTCTGATTGTTCATTGACAAGCTGCGAATATGTTTTCTGCTCTGTAGCTCCCAGGTAGATGCGGTCATTCTTGTAGTGTACCTGTGCATGGTAAATACTTGGTAATTACGCCTGTCTTCTTGGCTTTCACTTATTGAATAGGGCACAACATTATCCACAGCAAGGGAGAGATTTGTCCTGGCATTTCTAAATCACATAAATAAAGAAAATAGGAGATGAATGTTTATATAGAACTATTTGGATTGATGTCCTATGATTGAATTATGTTAACACCTATTTTCTTTCTCTTGTCTTTCTTTCCTTACTTCATTACTTTTTTCCGTCCTGTTTACTGTTCTGTGAATATATAGGTAACTGAGACCTTTCCTCTTTTTCCTTTCCTTTCCTTCCTTTTCCCTTTACCATTCTTTTACCACTTTCCTTTTCTATACCTTTTTCTTTCCTTTCCTTTCCTCTCCTCATAGTCTTGTTCTTTAATTTCTTTTCCCCTTTTCTTCCCTTTCCCTTTTTCTTTTTCCCTTTTCCCTTTTCTTTTACTCTTTTCTTTCCTTTCCTCCTTTCTTTTACTCTTTTCCTTTCCTTTCCCCTTTTTCCTTTTTTACCATTCACTTTTTCCTTTCCTTTCCCCTTTTCCTTTTAGTTCCCCAGGGCTCCCACCCTTTTCTACTCTTCTCTTTCCTGCTTTACTGCTTTCCTTCTTTTCACTTACCTTTCTTCATATCCTTTCACCCTTCCATCTCCTCTCCCTCTTTTCTCCTCCTTTGTGGTTGTAGTCTAGGCTCACCACCAACCGTAGTTGTCTTGTCTCCATCCCCTGTTGTTATATATATACACCGATAGGCAAACTACCGTCAGATAAAAAAAAAAATACAGATTCTGTACTCTATAGTAATGGCTTGAAATTGGATCTTGACCCAATTTTGTAAATGTGTTGTTCAGTATTCCCTGCTCTATTTAGCAATGGGAGGGGGCTGACATAGCTTCATTGGTTGCTTCCTATGGAGCTATACAAACCCTACCAATAGACAGACAATAGGAAGTGCTTGTGTCACCTAGTAGAAATGAAAAAAAAACAAAAATACCTACTACTTTTCAATTCAGAAGATAGGAGACATATTTCCTTGTGGGGATTTAGGAACTTTATTGGGGCATTGAGATCGGTTGTAAGTTTGTTTGGATTTCACAATAAGAAATTGGGCCTGTGGTCAGCCATAAGTTGCCATGTTTTATCTAGCCTTTCCAGCCAACTTGTGACCTTCAGTATGACCCTTGGGAATCTCAGCCTCACCAAAATTATTAGAAGTTATCAGAGGGAAGCTTGTATTTTTTTTTATTATAGATCAAAGATAAGGTATAGTCAGACACATCTTTTTTTTAAGTTGGCTGCTGACTTTTAAATTGCACCCAACAAACAAAGTTTTGTGACTTAAAGCAGAACTAAACCCAGCTAACTCCCCTGTCCATGTTCCCGTGTGGGGTGCCATTATCTTCTTGATTGGCTGTGCCGCAATAACGCAGCATGTGCAGCCTAAAACCCGAAAAAATCAAGCAGGTAAGTCGCATTCTTGCAGATGGAACATCACATGTCTCTTTTTGCAATGATAGCTTGCCCGATCATACAAACTAAGTGTGAAACTTTAGCTCCACTTTAAATTCCTGGGGAAGTCAGTGGTGCCTGAGATTTTTGGGACACTTAGGTTCCCCTGACTTCTTTCATAAATTTAAGTGAGAATTCCATAATTAAAGGCTTTGTAGTGCACTAGGCTTTATTTTCCAGAATTGTTTTTAAAACATTACACAACAATGCACATTTTAGTGCAAATAACATGAAAACCAAGTTTCGTATTTTTTGCTTATCCCTATTCTTAGACCATCATCCATTTAAATGCAAATTCTGAAAAAATCTTGGACTAAATTCAACTTGGAAAATAAAAGCTAAGTTCAAAATAGTGTTGACATTGAAATTACCATCTTCCATCAATTCTTCAAACCTGCACTTTGTGATATGATTACAGTTAAAAGCCAGGAAAAATGTCAATCAAATAAACAGATACATCTCTCCATCTTCCTTTTCGTTACAAATAATAATTCCATCATCACTGTGTACTGTATATCGCTCCAGGGACAGAAAAATAAACTGTATTAACTGTTTGACAGATGTCACATATAATGAGTAGTTTTCCTCGTTTGTTATTCTCGCTTGAAAACATGTAAACGAATCTTGGGGACAAAGCTGACTTTTCAATCATTAACGCGTAACAAAAAGAAGATAGAAGTGATTTTAAATCTGTTATCCGAGGGAAAAGACTCCAACCTTTAACTCTTAAGTTTAAAACAGAATGTACCATAATTGAGATGCAAAATGTCAGCTTCTGCTGGATTCAGTAAAATAGCAATTGTTTTAATTTGATGCAGTCCATGGAATCTTTTCAGGGCTGACCGAGAGCCACTATGGTGAGTAACGCAGTGCTTATCACCTTACGTGTGTTAGCATGGTGCAGGACTATTCATTGTAAATGGCTGCTCAAAGCATTCAAAGGCACCACAACCCATGGCAACACATCAGTATGTCGTGTGGCACACTGCATTTCCAAAAAGAGGTTCACGTTTCTTTTCGTGGTCATACTGTTGTGTTGCCAGCTGGTGTTGTGTTACTATTACAATATACATTAATCCAGTTTTAAGGTGTTGCATTGCACTTATTTTATCTTTGCACCCCAATGCACTAAGGTTCAAAGAACATGGATTGCAATGCACCCCAATGATAACACAGTGCAGGGGCTTCTGGTGTACTGCCTTTCCAGAAAAAGTTCATGTCTCTTTTCTTGGCCATACTATTGTGTTGCCAGCTAATGTTGTATTATTACAGTATACCTTAATCCAGCTTTAAGGTGTTTCAGTGTCATTCATTTTTATTTGCATCCCAATTCACTAAGGCCTAAAGACCCAAACATGCATTGTGATTCACCATAATGTATGTTAACACAATAGCAAGGCATCTGGTGGACTGAATTTGCAAAAAAAAAAATGAGTGGGGGATTCAAATACACTCACTGCAGAGAGGCAAGTGTCATCTCACAAATTTTAGTCTTCTGGCTCTCTCTGTTGGTCCCTCAGACTTTAACTTTGGGGGACCACCTGGGCTCTCCCAGCATACAGGCTACACACAGCCTGTCCACCTGAGCTACCTGGCCTGGGGCTGCAACTCCCCCCCCCCTCCCCAATTCCAAGACAGATGCTCTTTCCATTAACATGTGCACCAGAGCTATCCTCATTTTCTGGCCCTAATAAAGAATGGAGTGCCTGGCCCATCCATTCCTTCCAGAATACTCCGGGCCTGGATCCCAGATAAAGGGCAGATAGTAGCCTAATTCAGGCCCTGTAATCCCTTTTCCAGGTGAGGTAGATAATGCCAAATACTCTACTCTACTCTACTCTTTGGCATCAGATATTTAATTCTACCAAAAATTATTTTCTTGGATTATGTATTGCATGGTCAATCCATCCATAGTTCTCCAGAATGTATAGCTAGCTTCCTCTTCTTTTTTCACAGGCTCTCAGTTTGCTTCTTTGATGTAAATTCATTGCTTACAGGACTCAACACCTCAAACTGAAATAATCACATGCACATCAGGGCACTGGCCCTCCCTTATTGGATGGCTCTGTTTGAGGTTTTAGTCAATCAAATCAAGCTTTTTGTTTGGTCTGACCAAATCCTCAATACAAGTGCAAGTGCTATCTCCTTGGATAACATGCTCTGGGAATCCTTTAAATGTGTATTTGTAAAACAAAGAGCTTTGTTCATACAACATGTAATCCAACATTCCCTCATACATTCCCTGGCTCATGAGGAAAGTTTGAGGGAATGTCTGATTCCCTGCTTTATAAATTGAAGCCCAAAGAGTGCAATGTAGGCAGTATAAAAGTATGTGTATGTACTGTTTATATATTTTCAACACATCAGAGAAGAGAAACATTATCACTTCATTCAAACATTGCCTACAAATAAAGATGATATAATTGAACATATGGCGCAGTAAATTGAATTCATGTATTCACAATCTAAATGAATGAATTTGCAGATGGGTCACATGGAAACATTAGGTATGTTTCAACATTTAACACCACTTTAAACCCATGAAATTAGAATCAGATCTTCCAGATTAGCTGTTGATGATTAGAACCTCCTCAGGGAATATGCTGGAAGAACCTGTCTTCTGTTAATCACAGATATGAAGGGTCTGGTGTTCTCTTTGCTATTGATGTGTGTGGTGTCATCATGAGCTGTCTAATTGATTGAGCTCTCTAAAGGCTCTGAATAAAGGTTGTGGATGACTCTGAGTCTTGAAAGGCTTTAAAAACATCATCTAATTATGTGAAATCAATATTCCCACTGTAAGGAAAATATCAATGACATAGATTCCAAATGACTTCTAAATAGGTCAGGATTGGACTATCCAGCAAATCTGGCCCAACAACTAATACTTGTTACTTGACAAATTCCCTAGAATTCCAAAAAATTTTCACAGTCACTCTTGCATGATGGGTTTTAACCTGGCCTCATCAAAGCCCTAAATTGAATCCCATTGAAATGCTGTGTAAATAGTTTAGTTAGAAACCTTCAAGCATGTTGCAAATCAAAGGTTTTTGTATGGAGTCAGACGTGCCACCAAATCAATGCCAGGGAATGATTGACAGTTATAAAGAAGTTATTCAGAAAGACAAGCTTCACATTTTGCTGATGTCATGTGTAGCAAAAATAATGTCCCATCAACCTCTCAGAAACGCCCACTTCCCCTTGCCGGTTCACAAATTGCCTGTTCCCATGCACAACTCAGTCTACGACCTGAGCATACTAGTTGCCAGCAATTTAAGAATAACCATGTGCAAGAACAGGGGTAATGTCATTCCGGTGCAGCCAATCAAGATGGCCATGGATCCTAAACCAAGAAGAAGGCTGAGTGAAGATGCCGGTGATAGAGCAAGAAGAGGTGCAAACAAGCAGACAGGCTTATTATATAGTCTGACCCCTCTACAATGAGGAACCTGCCTGCTCACAATTTATTTATTAAGTTTAGTTCTGCTTTAAAGGGCATTTGAGGATGTAAAAAGGAAAGTATAGTGCTGCTTTGGGAGCGCATATTTGGAATTGTTGTAGTTTTACCTTGAATTGAATGAGTGTTTTGTCTCCTGCAGAGCAAAGCAACAGGTATACATTGATGTAGTCCTCCCCAGCCGCACATACTGAGTTGCATTTTACCCCCTGCGGCTCTATTAAGAAATCAGGAATGAAGGAAAAGCTTGCCTGGAGAGTGAAGGCAAATTGTTATTATTCTAGGAAACAGTGGGGTTAAAACAAAATTTTTGTTCTCATTTTTGCTTTTACTTGCTTTACCATTTTATATGCCTATTCTACCATTGTTTAGTATTCGTTAAAACATAAAAACATTTGTAGATTGACTAAAGTATAATTCTGTCTTTGGCCATTGCACCAATCAACCTTCCACTTTAAACCTAAACTCTGGACAAAATTACCAAATAAATATAGGTAAAACCCTCCTACACTTGTCTCTTTTTCCCTCCCCTAACCCATTTTACATAAATAAAGCTTTGAAATACTCACTGAAATATGCCATTGAGGTTCCTTGACAGTATCATTTCCAGGTGCAAGGGAATGCAAAACCAGAGCTGCAGATGTGCCCATGCCAACCAGTGCCTAATAGTGGATTTGTTCTGGCGTCTTCACCTGCAGACTCCGAAACCTTGAAGGACCCTGGCCCTGGACAGTCAATAGGAAATGTCCATGTCAAGTAGTGACATGAAGGACCTCAGAGGAGAAAAAAGAAGACTTGGGACTACATTTTTTGGCAGCATTTAGTTAAATCGGGGTTAGGGAGATGGCTTATTTGCTTTAAATTGCAAGTGCATTTTTAGCCAGCAGTCCAAAACATTCTGCCGCACCAAAGAACCCCAAACTATGTTGCCAGCCCTTCCCCTGAGAAATAGACGAGTGTATGCAAGACTATGGTTCAGCACAAGTACTCGCCAGACGCCGGTCCCCCAATCTAAAGCTGCGTACACACTTGCAATTTTTGTCGTTGGAAAGGATCTTTCACGATCCTTTCCAACTACAAGGGAGTGCACGATGCATGAACGGTGCTGTACATACAGCACCGTTCATGCCCTATGGAGAGGGGAGGGAAAGAGCGACGGAGCGGCACCATGCTGCGCGCTCTCAGATTTTCGCCCGATAATTGGCCGATGCCGATTATCGGGCGATAAAAATCTGACGTGTGTACGTAGCTTAAGGCTGCATTCCTATAGCAAGCCTTCGCTCATCCTTGGGAGGCTAGATGTACTGACCCAGCACACGATTGCTCCCAGGACTTCTGTGCTCAGGGAGAGTGTCTGGAAAAGAACTGACCAGGACTAGAAGCCAACAGATAATGTAGTACAAGAAGAGGCAAGTCCAGAATATGGAGCCAAGATGACCAGATGAGGTATCCAAGGGTAAAAACAAAGCAGAACTAGGCTCACAGGCAAAGGTCAGCCCAGAGAGCATACAATCTCTGGGTCAGGAACAGCAAGGTCAGGAACAGTAAGTTTAAAGAATAAATACACTGCAGGTCAGCCCAGAATAATCCTACAAGAGACACTAGTGACTAGGAGAAGAAAGGTTAAACATTTCCAGCAGCCAATAGCAGGGCAGAACTGAGATCAGGAACTCCAACATCTAACTCCAAATCCCCTTCACCGCCACATAGTCTCAAAGCAGGGGATGCAGAGAGACAATTCACAGCTAAAGGGAAACCAGGGATGCTGCAGACTGACAGCTATTTGCTTGCTCTGCCCTGCTGTTGAAGGAAATAAACAGTATTAATGTATGAATTTATTTACTGACTATACATTTTAAATACTATTTATAATTAAATGTAAATCAGTTGATGCTCAGAAAAAAAAAACTCTATTAGAAGTAGAATTCTTAGATAAAAACATTTTCATGCGCTCACTTTTTGTTGCAGAAACCCGTTCCATCTGTAGTTGACATTCACTGGACTTTATTTTGCCTGTAGTTTTTTCTGGAATAAAATCGAAAGGCAGCTTTGTTGGTGACACGTGGCAATGTCCGGAGAGAGAACTAGTTTATAAACTTTTAATAGCACAATATCTTCATAGCCCTAAGCTCTTTCTATATGCAGTCATTCATGCTCATTAAAAAAATATTTGATTTGAAATCATTTTTCATAAGTCAGCTTGTGTGCGTGTTTCTGCTCAGAATTTTGTGTGGCTCCATAATTCTTTGCTATATTAAATTGATATAAGGATATGATTTCCAAATTTTTCTCAAGTTGTACTAGTTTGCCAATAAAAAACATTTAGAAGATTTTTAAAGGCTGTTTTGCAGAGGTTATAAATAATTGCTAACACCTACCACAAACAACTTTTCCTTTATGGCTCATTGACATCAATATACCTTCTGGAGCAGGTTAAATGAGGAAAGTGCGTTAAAACTTTGTCCTACAGTCCTGAATAAGGGCCATTTATGCCATAGCCCAGATTTGTGTTAATGAGTCAACTGCAAAGTTCCTTCATGCAGCAAACTTGGTGCGCTGTGCATCGGGTGCATTGATTGCTAACTTTGGGGGAGCCTTCACACACCAAAATTGCACGTGAAAATAAATTTTGACCCATGGTATGTGATTTATTAAAGCTCTCCAAGACTGGAGAGGATAAACTATAATGGGAGAACCTGGGTTATTTAGCAAATCTGAGTGTGGTCCAGGATTAAAAACAAAGCAAATGGTTTTTAAGAAATCTATTCCAGGTTGGCTAAGTTGCCCAAGTTGCCCTATGATAGACCTTTGCAGACTTGGAGAGTTTTAATAACCTAAGTCCATTGTCTAACTAAATTTTATGCAGCAACTAGGGAAACGATCGAGCAGGACCCAAGACGGCAAACTTTGTCGTTAATGCCTTTACATTGACTTGGCCTTACAATACTTCTTGACTGTGTTTCATTCATGTATCATTAGATGTCAGGGAGTAAGTCCCTTGATGAAGGGTAGCTAGGACCTGTGACATAATAAGATTGGCCTGAAGACTGCCAGATAAAAAACACCAACACATACCCTTGTGGGTAAGGTGCAGAAAAAGGAGAAATGATTATTAGCAAACATGGGAGAGGGATTCAATGTGCAACATTGCTTTGCCTATACAGGAAAATGCAACTTGACTTGACTTAATTGGCAGCAGTTTATTAGCTTATTGCCACTCTAAGCCAGTGGAAGTAAAGAGAGGTCATGTGATTTATTTTCTTTCCGTATGGCCCTTATGGGTCCTTATGTTATGGGTCACCTCCCCCTCCCATGGGATTACCTGGTCTTCAACAGCACACTCGACAAGGAGTAATGGTCCAGTGACCTAGTGGCCTCTGGACTGCTGTGCTGCAAGGAGGTCCCTGTGTCTTGGCCCCAGGCTCTCCCCTCCAGGGATCAGATGACTTCAGTGTAGTAATAGCTATTAGCTGCGAACACGGCCAGTCAACGTGATGTAGTTAAACAAGCTGAGATCAGGACAGGAGGAAGTCAAGGCGAGGTCAAGTAACAGGCTGAGGCCAGGGCAGTTGGCAGATGAGGCAAGATCAGGTGGCTATAACAGGCAGAGTCAAGGCCAAATCCAGAAAAGTGGAAAGGAGAACTAGCAGGCAAAGTAGCAGGAAATGTACTGATATGGGGAACCAGCAACCTGAGCCTGGAACTGGAGAGGTTTAAATAGGCCTAGCAGCCAATGGCAGGACAGGTTTGAACTCAAGAATCAATCTGTTCATTAGCTGCAGCACCCACTCCAGAATGCTTTTCAGCTGCTAAGTTTCTGTCCAGAGAATGCCAAAAATGGTGGAAACTTCATGGCTAAAGAGAGGCAGGTGATGGTTCAGGTTACTGAACAACGTACAAGCACTGTGTTAACACTCCTTATCACAGCTCTAATGCTTGGTGGGTTTCTATTTAGGGATCTAGTAATGTCATGTTGGAGGTGTTGAGAGAGGCCTCAACACCGTGTGAGCTCCAAATCAAGATTTAAGGCTTTTGCAGGACCTCTTGGGCAATTCTTCTGGGAAGAACTATGAAAAAACTGGTGAATATGACAGCAATGGATGAAACTAATTGGCCACCTAATGATTATACATGTTTCTTTTTATTCTGCTGCTCCAACAACCTTCCCTGAAACGTGACGCCTTTATCATTTCACCCTTCTTGATTTTCCGAATCACCTTAAGGTCTACCAACGATGGATGGGTTAAGTCTCTATTAAATACTACATGATTTGATTTAAACATGTCCAGCAAAACAGCATGCAACAAACCCCTCCAGGCCTCTTTGGATTGGCTAGTTATTTTTTAATAACACAGCCAGGAACCTGCGGTACAACTGGGCTACATTCCATAGACCTCGGAGCAATTAATCAATTATTTATTTGAAATAATCCATAACAGAAAGATCATTCCATAGGGCTGATGTCTTATTTAGACCGAACAAATGTCATTTTAAAGTCATCGTTGGCCATTGCTACTGCAAAAAAAAAAAAAAAATCAAAAGCGCCTTTTTTAAAATATTCCAGTATAATAACTCCTACAACTAATTGTAATTGCAGACAAATGAGAGATATTGGCAGTCCATAAACTGAATTTATCAAACGTGAGATGATTTTTTTTTTATCTGCCAGCCAAGTCTGACTTGATGAAAAATGTTCCGCAGTGCCTCTCAGAAGGTTAAAAAAGAGTTTGTGTTCAAAATACAATTTTTTCTGGCTAAAATCCTGTTTGGCATAGGGATTACTGGCATCAGTGCCCCTGGATTTCTGAGAAGCAAAACTCATATGCCCTTTGAAGTCGAAATCCTAGCTACATCTTAGAAGGTCAATTGTAAGCAAGTGGACTTGGAAACTGTGCTTTAATCATAAGTATTTGTCAAAAAATAAGGACATCTGACCGAAGCCAGGATCGCAGAACTCGGTGACCTAGTTTGCAGTTTGGATAGCCCTTCTTACATCTGTTAAGTCTCCTGTAAGTGTATGTGTGCCACTACGGTTTGGTGGGGATAAAAAAGGATATCTACGATGGGAAGCAAGACCTCGGATGCACGCAGAAAATGGCTTAAAATACGCTGTCTATCTTTTTTTATGCTTTGTCTTATGCATCGCTCTCCTTTTTATGTTTAAGTTGGAAAATCGTTGAAAGCCAAACCTGGCCAGCGAGCCTATTACTTTACGAGTCGCTGTTTATTCCTGACAAATAAAAAAGTATTATATTGCATATTACAAAATAACTGCATTTTACTGTTATGGCTGTCTTGTGGGTTTTAAATTAGATCTTAAAGGTGAAATAAATGTTGTAAATGTTCATTAAAGCACATTATAAATATAAAATGTATCATTTCAGGCTTGTTTTACTCAATTTAATACTTGTTACTGTATCCGACTGCGGCATTTGGACGTTTGCATGGACGCTCAAAAATCTGCTTTATCCGGGCAGGCTTGCCTAATCTACCAAGCTGTAAACTCGCAGCTGCCCCAAGGACTTTTATTTCCCTTGGAGGCTGCTGTATGACACAGCTTAGTGATTACTTCTGGGGCATCTGGTTATATCTATCAGTGGACTCCTGGGGTTATTGGCAGTCCGGGAGCCAAGTCAAGCTTTGCCCAGCACATTGGGAAAATAGAAGATGATCCAATAATAAAAAAAAACAATGACTGGAATAGATTTTATGATGTCTTTCCTACTGTCAGTGAAAGCAGACTTTTAATAAAAAATTCCATCATGCATGTAACATTTTAGTGCTGGGAAATCAGATCTGGCTGTCAGAACAAAGGGCATTATTTCACCCTATGGCCACTCTTACACTTACCCCTATGCTCCCTGCAGCCCTAATCCTAGCTGTTACTGAAGTCCTGTAAAGTTATCTCAACTTTATCTCCAACACTATCCATGTAACCTTTCACTCCCTATAACTTTAAACCAAGTTCTAGATCTACCCCTAAACCTGTAACCTTAAAATTGCAATCCCAGTAACCTTAACTCTTTTAGTAACTCTAATCCTGCAATCCTAACACTTAACCTTTTTGTAACTCTAATTCTCATTGTAATCTTACCTCTAACTATATTCCTGTGATTTTTGCCACCCTAAAATTTTCTGTAACCATAATACATACCCATTTTCTCTAACCTAATGCTCCTTGCATCTCTAGCCCTATCTGTAACCCTAACCTAATAATATGAAAGCTGTCAACCCTGTAACCCTAACACCCATTGCAACCCCAATTCCTCTTGTAACTGTAACTGTAATGTTCCATGTTGCTCTACATCTAATCATAATCCTGTAATTCTAATGCTCTTTGCAACCCTAAATCTTCTTGACTGTAGCACTTACTTTTTCTGTAACTCTAACACTTTCTGTAACTATACCCTTACCTATAAACCCTAGCCCTGTACTCTAACACCCAATCTCCCTGTAACCCCACTTACCAAAACCTTGCCTGCCACCACATCCCTGAACTCAACTCTGGCCCATCAGATATCTTGCCTGGCTGATATACTCTTAATATGGCTTTTGTCTACCCCCTGACCTGTTGTCACCCCATGATATGGACACCCTTGTCTGCCCAGAGTCTTCCTCTTATTTTTGGGTTTTGTCAGTTCCTCCTCAGATGCCACTCCTTGCACACTCAAGTTCCTGGGGCAACTAAGTGCTGAGACGGCCCTTCTAGTCTTATGAGGCTGAATGGGAGCACACAGTGAATGAAGCACACAGTGAGGGGGAATGGGACCTGACCTACAATGAAACCAGAGCCAAAATCCAATCAGTCTAAATTTCAATTTTCCAAAACACTAATTTTGTTACTACTAGCAAATATTGAATAGTTCATGGTCACCTCAAGAGTAGGAGAACTTCCCAAACTAACATATGCAGTAGCTTTGTAAATTGAAGACTTCCACAAGGTGGTGTACACAATTTAAAGTGTACCTGAACTCACTTTCAGAAAATATAATTATAGTTAATCCCCCCACACAAAGACAATTTCACACATTCCTTTTCTTGTCACTTCAGAAGCTGTTATCAGAATCTAATTACTTTTGTCACAGTCAAAAGGCTGAACTAGTCCAAGGTACTAACACATTACATTGGAATGTCATAGCAAAGGGTAAGTAAAGATTTTATCTCAATGGAGTTTAGAAAAATCTATCCCTATGGATTGTCAAATATATTTTTCAGGATTTGCAAAATGCAAGATGGCAGCCCTCATGAAACCAAGAAAACCACATTCTGCACCTTTGTCCAACAACAGGAGATGGCAATGTGCACCCGTAAATAAATTTTTGCTATGCAGATTTTGGCGGAGATAAGTTTGTACAAATAAAAGTTTATTCCAGTTTGTTTTAAAGTGTTTGTATAGCTAAAATAAAACAGTCATGAAAGCCAAAATAGGCCACCAAAGTTTAACTTTTTGTTGCTTTGGTCCCATTGGAAGATGGAATCTCTAATGGATCTCCAATAGACTCAAAAAAGGTTAGGGGAAATGTGTACAAAGTGAATAGAAAACCCTTCTTAGACAGTTGTCACTGGAATGGGTGTCCATTGGGTGTTTTTCACAATTTTCTGTCCCAGTGGCAATGATCACCAGGACAAACAATGTAACTAGTACAGACAGTGACAATTACTTAGCAGAGATCCTAATCTTTCCCTGGTGTAGGAGGGTGGAGCGGATTGTTGAGAATGTGGGAAAAAAAAACATTTTTTTTCTCCATCATCTACAATGAGGCAGTGCCTCTGGTGACAGCACTACAATATTGTCCTCTGCAATAGCGGCATTCATGTCTTGTTTAATGGACTTAATTTAGGTCAGACCGCCACTTCTATCCTCTGTGCATAATGGCAAATTCTGACCTTTTGCTTTCTGCTGCAACCGGTAAGCAGGATTCATTTCATGTTTGGCTGAATGTGCTCAAATGACTTTCTATTTCATGTCCTCTGAAAAAACATTATTACTAATGCTTCGCAGGAGTCAAAACAAAACACATTTTATTCTATAACTATTCAGCAGAGATGAGTATTGGTGTATCTATTGCAAAGGTGGGCAACATAATAGGTGGTAGAAGTGATTAGATTATTGTGGAAAATAACACAAATCAGATGCAGGTAGAAAGTGGGCATCTGCAAGCCTTTGCCAATTCTGCGGAAGAAGCAATTCCAAAGTTTCCCCCAACAAAGTCCTCTCAGCCTTTTTCCATTCAATATCTAACTTTGGGATGTGCATGCTTCTCTCTTCAGCAAAAGACAAAGCTAGGGCCTAACAGGGTAAATAAATGATCCTTATTCTCTGACAACGTAGCAGTCAAAGCTAGAAATTCAAAAATTGTGACCAGACAGATTTTTTATTGCAAAAGGGAAATGTGCCTTCTGTAATAAAATACCTTTACCTGCCTGAATTGTTTAAATACAATACCTGCCCCTGTTATGCTGTGGGAGCTGCCACCTTCTTCTTTTTCTATTCTTCCTGACCTTCGTGGATCTCGATTAGCTGAACCCGGATGACCTTACTTCTATGCATGCACATTGGAGTTCATTCAGTCCTGGCAGCCCTGGGGGGGTGCTGGGGTACTTGGCACATATCCGCATCACACTCCATGCTCTGCATGCTTAATAATTTACAGAGAAAGTGAAAATGATGCAGGTAACCATTTTTTTAACTTTTTTATCACTTTACCTGCATTTTAAGTGGCTGACAGGGCCTCTTAAACCTTTATTGGCTTTGGCATTTCAGAAACTGTGATGAAAATGTATCTCATTGATGCTGACCAAGAAACCTTTCACAGACTTTTAAACACCTGCACCAGCGGGTTGTAGACATTTTATTAAAACGTTGGCAACTATGCCAAAGGATTCTTTGTACTATAAAGTCATGGACATTGACTGCTTGAAACAAAATTATCGAAACTCATTTGGAGTCTGGCGCTAACGCCATATCCGTTGATATTAAGTTATTTATCTGAGTGCCAAAGCCCAGACACCTGCTGAACTGATCCTATGCAGCTGTGATGGCTCAGAAATGGAATCTGTACTCAGCTATTACTGTAGTCTGCACGTGTGTAATTGTACAATTTTGCTTTATCTAGCCACCTCTGACAACCCTGAGATTATAAAACCGGCCGTGACAAGAACTGACACTGAAATAAGAAAATCCCCGCACTGTTAAAGAACCACAGAGCCAATCCAAGCAATAAAATTGTCTAGAAGTAAATATTGTATATATATATATATATATATATATATATATATATATATATATATATATAATAAAATTAGTTTTAGGGAGTGTGCTGACTGGCTTTGGGCTTTAGGTTTCTGCTAATGAAATCTGGCAATCGCTTGATTTAAGCCATTCAGAATTATTGACAGGTACATTTATCCTATATCTACACCTGATATTTCTCAACAAGGTTCCTTCAGAGGATGCTAGGGGTTCCTTTGTGACTCCAGGGTCATGTGAACTGACACCAATGATCTTTTTGGCTCTCTGTAAGGGTGACATTCTTCCCACTGGCCAGCAATGTAAGAGGAATTCTTCCCACTGACCACCACACTAATATATTGTGATATGTGGATATAGTAGTTATAGCAGGGGTTCACTGAGGATATGAAAGTTATTCTAGGGTCCCCTTATGTTAAAATGGTCCATAAGCACTGCCTATACCTCTTTACCTGCTTTTCACCTGCTTAAAACTCACCTGCTTAACCAAAGTCAGTTAACATAGGAACCTAAAGCTGAAGTTTATCCACTACATAAGAAGATTTAACAATTGCATTGTTTTAAGACAACGTCATTGAGTATGATAGGACAACACTGTTTCCATTGCTCTTTCCGAATCAGCTGTAATACTGAATTATTCTACATGGCCAAAGGTTTGTGGATAACTGACCATTAGACATAGTTGAGTTTGCTGGACATCCCACTCCAAAACCATGGAACTTACTATGGAGTGGTCCAATGTTGGGTTTAACCACCTAAGCGTTACACTGAGGTCTAGATTTCTGTACCAAAAGTGATCCACTGTTTTTCATGAAATTTTTTTTTAAATTGTAGACCTGTAACTTACAGCTGGAGAGATCGGCGGACGATGATCGATGGAGGACGACGCTGGATGAGCACAGGGGGACCAGGTAAGGATGTGAAAAATCTCGGGCTTAACCATCCTTGCAATTTTTTTTTGCCCGAGCGAAGGTCGGGCTTAACTGCAAGGAGGTTAAAGAGTTTCCACTCATTTGGAAGGGCTTCCTCAATATATTGAAATTTCTTTGTGGCTGTTGCCATTCAGCAAAAACAGCATTAGTGAAGTCACGTACCGATGCTAAATGAGAAGACCTGGCTCTCAGTTAGTGTTCCAATTCATCCTAAAGGTGTTCAATAAAGTTCTGTTCAGGGATCTGTCAAGGACTTCCTCTACACCAAGCTCATGTCTTCATGGAGGTTGATTTGTGCCCAAGGGCAAAGTTATCCTGAATATTTCCCAAACTGTTATCATAAAGTAAGTCAACCATTGTCATTACCAAGGGCTCTATAAAGCAGTGAATCAGACATTCCCAGAAAAATACCCTGGTTGTATATCATTTACTGCCATTGAAAAACATGGACTTCAAAGATCCTCCACCAGGAAATAATTCATTAAATGTCTGATTTACTAATTAATAATTGACCCCCAAATTCTTTTTTAAATTGTAATATTAATTATATGTATTCATTTGGAGGGACCTCCATGAACTTTTAGCCATAAGGTGTATTTTACATTGCTAAAGAAGGTGCCTGGCTGTGATTAAAATCAATCATTGAGATTCTTAACTCAATTACCAAAATTGTATTTACAAAAAGATCAGTTTAGTAGGTCCATGGATGGATTTGAAAGCAGAAACCTAAAGTGGAACCGAAGCCTCGCAACTCATATATCCATGCCTCATCAGTGGGTTCCGCCATCTTCCTTTCTTCTTCTTCTTTTCTTTTGGCCAATTTGATTGTCTGTGCTGAGATGATCCAGGCATGTGGGAGTTCATTCATCCCCGGCACATTCAAGGTAAGCCAGGATTGCCGGGTTACCTTTGCAATCAAAGCTGATTCTGCATATGGGCAGCTCAGTTTTTTCCCATTTCACCGGCACGATCAGGCAAGTAAGTCCGGATATTGCAGAAGTTGTAATTTAGTTGCAATTCAAGTCTGGCCACATGTGTTATCAAATCCTATTTTCAGTAATATTGCACTTGGATATGATATATATATATATTGTGGCATAGCACAGGGGAATCACTCATAGTAACGGGATGCTTACAGGGCAGATTAGAGGTAGCAGACTCCAAAAGTCCAAAATAACAGCAGTTTTTTTGTTTATATAGGCAAATGTTACAGCACACTCCCCAGCACTTCTCAACAAAGCAATAAACAGTACCTGGCAGGGTATCTGGCTACCTCACTTAGGTGCCCTCTCTTACTAACACACTTTATCAGTACTGGTCCACTCACAGTTTAGTAGTACTGTTTGGCCGCTGGCTTTCCTGGAACCCTCTGGCTCTCCCTCAGCCTGGCATCCACTCTGGCTCTCACTAAGCCTGGAGTCCCTCTGGCTCTCTCTCAGCCTGGAATCCACTCTGGCTCTCACTAGGCCTGGAGTCCCTCTGGCTCTCACTCAGCCTGGCATTCCTCTGGCTCTCTCTCAGCCTGACATCCCTCGCTGGCTCCCCCTCAGCCTGGCATTCCTCTGGCTCTCTCTCAGCCTGCCTCTGGCTCTCTCTCAGCCTGACATCCCTCGCTGGCTCCCCCTCAGCCTGGCATTCCTCTGGCTCTCTCTCAGCCTGACATCCCTCGCTGGCTCTCCCTCAGCCTGGCATTCCTCTGGCTCTCTCTCAGCCTGGCATCCCTCTCTGGCTCTCTCTCAGCCTGGAATCCCTCTGGCTGAGTACTTCCTCTGTCAGCCTCTCGCTGAGCACACCTTCACTCTTGCACCTGAGTGCAGGTGCATATTAACCCAGTAAAGATTGAGTTGGGCCATGGAACTCACCCTTTCACTCCCTTGGTTGGCTCCAGTGCCCTACAGAACCTGGTTTCTTCCTAGGAAACCTATCCAAACCTAATGACTCTCTATTCCCTGGAGCCTTTTTAACACTTTCCTGGCACTTTTTTACCCTTTCTAGGGACTCTCTGTCACAATATATACTGTACATATTTTTTCTTGACTGCTTTTTCTTTTTCTTTCTTTTTTAATGAGTATTTCATTTACAGTTTGAGTATTTATTCATCCAAAATTATTGTCACCTTACTTAAATTTTCATTATTTTTTTTTCACTCACTTTGGTAAGATTTAGTATATGGCAAGCGTCCTTAATAGAAGCGCAAAAATCCACGTTTCCTAGCAACTCAAACTGTGCAATAGGCCTAGAAGCACCCCCTCCAAGTATTTACTTTTTTCTGTGTGCACACACTGTAAACTCACATGGAGAATTGGATAGGCATACGCTGTGAGATTCCAGTTAAGACGTATGAGAAGAATATAAGCAAAGGTAATGGCTCAGCCAGGAACAGGACACATTCCAAAGCGTCCAGCAAGGCATTAATCTGTTGGTTTATTTTACTGGCAATAGCTTGAAGATTGACAAAAAAAGGTGAAAATAAACAGTCTGAGAGACTTAAAAAAATGATTGTTAAAAGAGAGATCACCATGAGTATAATAACATAATATCAAGTTATATCCACTTTCCATATCTTGTAAATTGAGTTCCGGAATTCGGAAAACTAAATTTTAAAGCTCCGGCACCTACTGTTGATAATTGTAGAAATTGGGCAGTTTTAAATTTGACTCAGATTTAATGGTGGGTAGCAAACCGGGGCAAATAACAATGGAGGCCCCAAATGGATTCCAGATTCCTGTACCACTGCCATTATGTCATTTGGTGTTCTGGTGAAGGTGGTGTCAATAGATATTACTCAGTTTGGCTTTCCCCAAAACTATCCCTGATAAAAAGGGCCTTTGGTACTTAGAAATTTGTTGCAGCACAGGGCTGCAGACAGCTAAATGCAAGGAAGTCATTGGAATTATTCATCTTGAAGTCCTTTGTTTATAGCCATGTCCACAACTCTACTAAGTCACCTTTCAAATTTCTGCAGCTATAACATGGGTGTTCTTTGTTCCCCTGTCAACAACCAAGGGGCCTACCACAGCACTGGATATCATTGTTTCAGTATTCCTGAAGAAACTTTCCACAATATGTAGGTTTTTCAGCTAACCCTCACCCACTTGCCAATGTAGGATTGCATTTTTGGATTTCCCATTCTGTTATGAAAATTGTCACCAGAACCATTAGATATGGCAAATCTCCCCAATAGGTACACAATGAGCAATATTAAAAATATTGAAAAAACTTGATTCTGTGGTTTACACATATTCTGCCAGATTTAGTTTGATTTAACCTCAAAGTCAAATTTTACCCAGTGAAATATTCCCTGCTTGTCTTTAATAAAGCTTTTTGTCCACTTTGGTATTTGTTGGTTACGACTTGAGCTGTTTAGTAGCTTGCAGCATCCCCAGTCATTCATTAGCTACATGCACTTTGCCAATCTCTGCATCCCCGGAACACGTGCAGCTGGAAGGGGTTAGAGAGTATGTCCAGCAGCCAATGAGTACATTAGTTCCTAGTCATGATCCTACTATTGCCAGCTAGTCCTTTTTTAAGCTTTTTTGCTTCCAGGGTCTGGTTGCTGGCATGTTAACCACTACTTATCCAGCTGTACTCTGCTTGATTACCTTTCTTCAGCCTGACCCTGAACCTGCTTCTTGTCTTACACCTGCCCTGACCTTGATTTCAGCAGCTGCCTGCCCCTGACCTCCTGCTAATGCTCCTAACAGAGATTCCAACTTACCCAATACTTTATCTCTGGATGTCTCTACACAAAAGCCATCTGATCTGCTAGCACCTGATGAGGACAATCTGAGGGCTATGACCCGGTGTTCTCCCTGCAGGAAAGTAGTCTGGAGGGCCAACAGCTTATTTGACACATTAAGGACTAGGCTGCTTTTTCAGGAAAAGCGGGTTATTTGTTCTTAGAGCGCAGGAGCACAAAAGACAAGAATATCACCAAGCCTTCCCCATATGAAACAATAGGAACTGATCCTTTTCTATATTTGCTTAAGGTAATCTTGTGCTCTTTAATACTTTGAGAACTACTATGTCAATTTGTTTGGAAGCTCCTTGACCTGCCTACAGCCCTTTCCAGCCTCTGCATGTGATATCTTGATAAATATTAACAACCATTTACTGCTAAAATAAAAACAATTAACCTCTTATTCCTGAAGAAGCAGCCTAGTCCTGCAAATTGCATCGAATAAGCTGTTGAAATTTTTCTTGACAAGTTTTTCAAGCCACCAAGCAGAGGTTAATTTGGATTTCTAAATGATATGTTATTGGTAACAAAAATATTGTATTATATGAATATATGTTTGAATAGTAAAATTAACTAATGTTTCTTATATAATTCAATATTTGTTGAGAAAATGTCTAAAAAGTCCTACTTTGGAACCAATTGCTTCCTAGTTACTCTTCTGTTAATGTTTGGGATGTGGCCTTATAATCTTTTGTTCTGACTAGGGTATCTTCCACATAATATTTGAATTCATTTATGTATTTTTGTAAATGAGATTCATTGGAGGGCCATGAACTTAGTGATCATTATCAACCATTGTACCCATTTTTTTTTCTTTAAATTAAGGATCTGGTTGAGTGAAAACTTTCTAGGTCAAAACACGTATACTTTTTCCAAAAGCATAGACTGGGAAGAGTTAAGTCTTAAGGCTCCCGGTTGGAGTAAATATATCAGGAAATGCTAAGTGTTGATATAGAGGAAATCTCCCGGTATGTCACATATACTGATTGCTGTACTCTGTCACTGCCTGTGTGACTGCCATTATTAATCGCCACCTGTCAGTATCACGTTTTAGTTAAGTGCACGCCGAGACCACCTGTGTTTCACAGAGCCAAATGTAATTCCCTCTCCTGTTAATTACAACCGCATGATCTACCATCATTATCCAGTTCTATTGTACAAACATCGGGAAGCTGATCAATGTCTTTATTCCTTTATTAGAGTTACAATTAGCTGAGAAGAACATAATGTACCTGCCTGCTGATCATTGTAAGAATTACACAGTTATTTTTTTTTCTTTTTCTTGATTCAGTCAGTAAACTAAAGACAGCTTTCATGACATTAATCTTAAAGGACAAGCATATCCAGCTACAGAATGGGACAACTCTGCAAAAGTTGCAATTGAAAAAACTAACAAGGGGCAAAAGTTTGGATTATGGAAGAAAAAAATAAAGATCCTGCAGAAGGCACAGGTGATGCAATAAAACATACTAACGTGTCTGTTTGCAAAGTTTTTCCTATGCAGCTCTATAGGTTGTTGGAATGGAGTCCATGCGGTGAAGTTATGTTATCTGGGCCCCAACAATGAAGATTTTCCAAGACACAACTCCAGAATAAAGCTGCGTACACACTTCCAATTTTTATTGTTGGTAAACGAACGACGAACGATCCTGCACGGTATCTGTGAACGATCGTATGGCACCGATCCTGTACATACAGATAACGATACGATCGTTCAAAGATATTGTACACACGATAGATGCGATCGTTTGAACGATAGAGGAAGTGACGTGCACCACAGGAAGTGAGCGAACGTTCGCTCACCGCGCATGCTCAGACCATGGACGATCACTGAACGACCGTACACACGATAGATGGTCAACAATCGTCGTCCAATCCGATCCGCCGGTCCGGACGTTCATTTCCAACGACTATCCTCGTTCCTCGGCGTCGTTGGTTACTTTTTTTACGAACGATTTTTGGCCAATCGGACGTTCGTCGTTCATTTCCAACGATAAAAATTGGAAGCGTGTACAGAGCTTAAGAATTCGATAAAGGTGGCAGCAACTATGCCGGAGAGAGGAGGACAGATGAAAGTGATTTAAAAATTGCAATCAGGCAGGTGAGGTTATTCTATTACAGAATGGGAATCGCCTGTCCCTTGTTTATTGAAGGACTCCCCTGTTTACAATTTCTTACTTATGAAAGTTCAGTTCCACGTTAAAAATTTGCAAACATACGAGTATAGGCGATATCTCTCCTGCAATAAACATTCTTACCTGCCCAATCGCTTGCTTTAGCTTTTAGCTTGCTTTTAACAAAAAGAACACAAAACCGTTAATCATTCAAAGGCTGAACCTGTATTAAAATTGAAGGCTTTATAAGCTAAAATTCCACACCTGCAAAGAAACAAGCACTTCAAAATTCACATTCTCCACTTTACACCAGGGTATAGTTTAAAAATAGTGCAAGGATGGGTGAATATGGTGAGAATTTCAGTACTAATTTCAGTAATAAACGGAATGATTAGCACAGGTAAGCATCTTGGAAGAACAAATGTTGGGAGGATGTTGGTTTGAATTTTTACATGGGTAAATCTTTTTGTGAAATAGATAGCGTCTGGAAAATTTGCAAATTGTTGCTGAAAAAAGAGTCAATACTTATTTATAATAAAATGCTGCTATGGCCATTTCACTCCAACCTAATGGTATTGGTTTTATTTTATTTATTATTTTTTGTGTTGTAGTGAGTTGGGGATGAGGGCTAGCAGTTACCAAGACAGTTAGTTATCTTTGAACTATCTTGATTCATGCTTGCTAACAACCTGGACTATATACATATTTGTGTGTGTGTATTTTGCATGGACCCAGTGCTATCAGCCGAACCCATTAAAGTGGATCTATCATCAAAAAGGAATGGAAGGGGAAACCCCCATCCTCCTGGGATACCTATATCAAATATTCTATAAGGCTGCAGATTGCTTTTTTGGTACATGCCCGAGATTGAGCATACTCTGGGGCATACTCAAGTGTGAAAAAACAAGTGGACAATTTTATGTATGTGCGGAAGGAGTTCATCATTTGTTTTTTACATTTGGAAGACATATCACCTGATGTCGCATTAGTGCAAAGTTGGGCAAAATCATTAAGACCAGGAAAAAAACAGAAATAAGATGGTGGTGCTGTACATAACAGCATATCCCAGAAAGAAGATGGAAAGCAAAACAACACGGGATTTGCTAGACATAGGCTATACATTGATTAAAGTGGAAGTAAACTTGAAAGAATAAAATCACACTTACCTTCAATCCCGGAGATCAGCCTATCCGTCAGGAGTTTTCTTCTATCGGGTCCCGTGTTGTCCGGGTATCCATTTTCAGCCCGGCGCAGAGGGAGCGCTAGGCACCGCCATCTTCTCCTCTCTTCTTCCTCGCTCTTCTTCCTACGCCACCCACTCTTGCACTATGCAGGCAAAGAATCGGGTGACATAGATTAGAAAAAAACTTGGCAATCCCACTGCGCATGTGTGAGATTGGCAATTTTTTTCCCTATTGATGAAAGGGCTCCTGCTGCGCATGCCTGAGATGCTCCAACATGCGCAGAAGAAACAGCCAAGAGCCTCCTGGGATGCGTGACGTAGGTATGCAGGAAGGTTCTGCGCTCTCGTTCGTTCTTGATCGCCTAGGCGGTGCTGCACCCTTTAAAAAAAAAAAAGCACTAACAAACAAAATTTTTACTTTAAATAGAAGGGTTGTGTAAAGTAAAAATGATTTTTAAGTGCTTTTCACAAGTCAAGGTAAGTGAAAACAATTTTTTTCATGCAAGTTTTTACATCATTATTTTGTTTGTCGGCAACGCAAGAAACTTAAATAATGACTGCAGAATAAAACAGACCATATGATTCTCTCATCTACCACAAGTATTCAAGTATTAAATCTAGTGGAACATATTATTTACGGGTATATATATGTGTGTGTGTTTGTACGTATATTTATTATTTTGCAAGATTAAAAAACTTTTCTTGAAAGGCTTGAAAATGATTGAACCACTGAGAGCATTACAAACTGAAGGAACAGGGACTGCCAGATCAAAGTGGAAGGTTTTTCTGTTGCCTTCCATCTGCAGCAGCAAGGAACAAGAGAAAGTGATATGCGAGCTAAGAAGAGGCAGCGGGAAGCAGCTACAAAGAAAACAAAGTGACTGAACATGAAACGGGTGCGAACGCCGAAAAAACCCGGACTTATCTGAAACCAAAACTCAGCAATCAGAACACAAGATATCAGGCTGCCGGGATGAATGCGCCGTGAGAGAGGACGGAGCAATCAGAGCAGTAATTTAGGAGCTGAGATGATGCACAATTCAAATTAGGAATATTGTGTGTTTCTATAAATGCTACACCTGATAGATATCAAAGCATCTTGTATTGTGCTTTTCTTTTCCTTGGATCTATCATTAGGAAACATGGTGGTGTATAATCCTAATGAGAAATATTGTCCAAATCCACTTTTCCTGTATTGTCACAATAAAAGAAAAAAGGAAAATAAATTGCAGTCAATGAGCAAGGTGAAAGAAAGGAGCTTTTGGAGAATGCAACGGGTTTGATATTGCTTGACCAGGTGTCACAGTGTCCCAGAGCTGGATGGTGGACCCTTTGGCCCTGATTTATGAAAGTTCTTCAAGGCTGGAGAGAATACACTTTCATCAGTGAAGCTGGGTGATCCAGCAAACCTAGAATGGATCTTGTCCAGGATTCAAAACGTTTGCTAGCAAATAGCAAATGATTTTTTCTGGATCACCCAGCTTCACTTCTGAAAGTGTATTCTCTCTGGCCTTGGAGAGCTTTCATAAAGCAGGCCCTTTGTGTCTCCAGCCCACTTGGCATGCACAGGGTGCAGAATCTAAGCAATAGCCTGGTTTTCCAAAGCCTCCAGAGGTTAGGATGTTGTGCTGCAGGCTGTTGCTAGTGTGTGGCCCCCCTGCATGCAGGGGCTGGTAACTGCTGACAGATTAGGACTAAGGCATAGTACAGAGTGTGAGGCAGAAGTGTAACCAGATGGAGACAAAGGCCAGGGCAGGAGGCTAACAGGAGTAGTCAGACAGAGCCGGGGTAGCTACACCAAAGAATCAGGAACAGGGAATGCAGACATGAACCTGAAAGCATAGCCTAGAGAACTCTTTTTTCAGGCAACATCCCATTGCCAGTTACTTCCTTTTATAGAAGAGGTCACAGGACTGTCAGGAAACAGAACCCACCACCAGAGGGAGTGCTGGAGCACTCAGGTAGAGTTGACACTTCTGCCTGCAAATGGATTACACCTGAGGAATACTCCAGTCGTCTGGGGTAAGGTGTCTCAGGGAGTCACATGAGTCAGAGCAGGAAGTGACCAGTGGATGGGATTCCTGGGCAGCGCTGTAGCTGATGGCTGCAGAGGAGTGCAAGCTGTATGAGACAGGAGAAGAGATTTGATCATCTGCTCTTGAGGGGATCTGTGACAGCAGGGTTGCCAGTAGGAAGGAAACAAAAGGTATTTTCATACTGGGCCCAGTACACAAATTGCTGTTTTATTCTATGGAGAAGGGAGGAGAAAGAACGAAGGCACGGCACCCCACTGTGCTCTTCTATATTGACTTTGTGTTTATACCGGGTGAGAATCATCTCACGTGTGTACATAACTTTGGACATTGAGGATAGAGTCCCAGAATCTTTATCTAGTATTGGGCTTAGAAATCTGGTGGCACATTTTTGTGCTAAAATGCTAATTTCAAGAGGAGACATTAGCTCTCAGTGTTATCCTATTTATATAATATATGGGCCCTACATGGGTACAGTTTCTGCTGAGCTGTCATTCATTTTTTTCCAAAAAAACACATTTTCAGCATCAAGTAAGCAAAAAAAAATGAACAAAATTAATCTTTCTTAAAGGAAACTTGATAAAGTGAACCTTAGCATCTGTGAAACGTGTCGAGTTCAACCCATCGAGACTAAGATATACAAATATAACGGTGTAAACCTTTTTTTTGGAATAGGCTATTTATTTTTGTGCTTTTATTATAATTTATGCTCAAAATTTGATTCCTTAAATGTCACATTTTTTTGCCTGCATGCATTTGGAAGCAAATTTTTATTACAAAAGTAATGTAAAGTAACGTAACATCAAACAGTTGACCTGGGACAATTATTTTGTGTATTTTTTTTTTGTTTGCTGGGGACGTTATGCACAACTAAATTGTCATGTATAACTTAAGATTACATGGCACTTCTGCATAAAGAGCTTGCCACATGTAACTCATTGATCATAATCTCTTCTATCTACTTTGGCTGAAGATCAAATCAAGGAAGAGAAGAAGAAAGAAGATTGTGGCGCCCACAACGGAATGGGAACAGTTGGGTATAAAAAGTGTTTACTTCACCTTTAAAGGCTTCCAAATATTTCTAACCCAGCATCAAGGCAAATTGTGTTTCAGCCAAAGCCAAAGGAGTGTTGATCAAATCAAGCCATGTTGGAGAAACCCCATATTTACTCTGTTACATTGTTCCCTATTTTATCTCTGAAAAGTTACATGACATCCATATACAGAGATTCTATTTCTTTAAAGAATTGATTTTGCCTTTACTTTCATGCTTTACTTTCTACCATTTGTTTTTTTCTTTGAAGACTTTTTGTTTGCCGATCACTTTGGAAAATAGCAAAGTTTAAACTCATTGTAATTTGACAAGAAGGACAGCTCTTTGAAAATTGCTTTTTTTTTTCTTGGAAGAGACATATTCACGAAAAAATGGCCTTTGTGAGGAGATGGACAAGTAGACTGTTTGCTGTGTATTTCTGTATAATCTTCTGCATTTTTATCAGGATGGCAGTGTGCGGCACAATAGGGGGTGCAAAATAACACTGATACAATAACTGACTTTAGTTTCCCGTGGGGTACTAATGCCTGCTGGAAAAAAAAAAAAAAAAAATAAAAAACTTGTTTGTCTGCAGATGAATTCCAAATAACAGTAATAGAAGAAGAGAAATGTTTTTGTTATGTATAGAACAAGCGTTATGCAGGTACTTTCAGCTGATAATAATACTACACAGACAATTCAATCTAATATTGAGCAGGTCAGTGCAACTTGTCCAACGTTCAGGAAGAGAAGGCAGGTCCGCGTCGTGCTTTATGAGACGAGCTGTTGCTATGAGACTTAAGATTTGGTCAGCATTCATGATCACCGAATGTTTTCTGAGGTTTTTTAGATGTTTTTAAAGCTGAACTCCAGATACATATTGAAGACATAAATGTAAACAATTGTTTATTCGTTAATACATCATAAATGTATTTTTGCATGCAGTATAAATGGTTGAATTTGATCTGGTTTCAGCCTCCTGCAGTCTATTGTGCAGTACAGCTTAGACTGAGGGGAATACAAACTGTACAAGGAGACAGACAGGTGATAGTCTAGCTCAGTGTATTTCAACCAGGGTTCCTCCAGAGGTTACTAGGGGTTCTTTAAAGTGCATCTATCATCACATATTTGACTTTATATAAAAGGCTAACCCTTTTATATAGGACAACAAAATGTGTCATTCTTTTTTTTTTGTTGCAATAGATTTTTATTGATTTTTTTTTTACAAAATACAGATACTAACCAAATACAAAAGTAACAAAGTAGCAATAACCATTCAAGTATAAACAATTTGTACATATACACATAAAAAACATGGGTAACACATATATATTGCAAATAACAGGGACAACACAAAGACAGGGGGGTAAGGGAAGAAAGGGACGGGGGGACAGGTTGGTCAAACGGGTAAGAAAATCAGCAGGCAGTTTCCAAAAACATACATATGACTATATAATCAGCAGTGAGCGATCCCAGCACATGGGCATATAATATTTAATCCACGGTGAGAATATTTTTTTAAATTTAGGTACTGAAGCGGTTAGTAAAGCTCTCATCTTCTCGTTTACTAGAAACCAGGACATTTTATTCTTAATTTGTTCTATGTTGGGGGTTGCAGACCACCAAGCCTTGGCCAGCACCATTTTAGCTGAAATGAACAGATATATTACCAACTTAAATTGATTATTGGTGTAGACTGATGGTTTCAAATTCAAGAGTGCCTCAACTGGACGTTTAGGAAAGGAGCGTCCCGCAATAGTATAGGCCATTTGATATACTCTTGTCCAAAACCTTCTCACTTTGGGGCATTCCCACCATACATGATAAAGAGTTCCCGCAGTGTTGCAGCCCATAAAGCAATCACCCGAGCAGGTCGGCTGGAACTTAGCAAGCCTAGATGGCACCATGTACCACGTCAGCATCAGTTTATAGTTGGCTTCCAACGCTGATGCGTTAATACTACAGTGGGCAACCATAGACCAAATTTGGTCCCAGTCCTCTCTGGCCTTTGCAGCTCTAGGTCCTAGGTTCGATTCCCAGCCAGGACACTATCTGCATGGAGTTTGCAGGTTCTCCCTGTGTCTGCGTGGGTTTCCTCCGGGTACTCCGGTTTCCTCTCACATCCCAAAAACATGCAGTTAGGTTAATTGAGGCAGCATTGAGGTTAATTGTCTTCCCCCTTAATTGACCTTAGACTGTAATAATGACATATGACTATAGTAGGGACATTAGATTGTGAGCTCCTTTGAGGGACAGTTAGTGACACGATATGAACTTTGTACAGTGCTGTGTAATATATAATAATCTATAATATATAAGTAATCTATAATAATATAATCTATAATATAAGTAATCTATAATAATATTTCAGATAACGCATACAACATGTGGGGGTTCTGATGGATAGATCTCTAAATTGAATGAGATGATTTTCTCCCCTTTCTTGCTCTTTTCCCTTCTTCCCCCTTCTACACTTTTTGTTGCTCTATACTTCATAGTTTGATGGGTCAGTCTTCTCTTTTTGGGAACTGTGTGTGTGTTTTGTTCCATTTTCTCATGATAGTCTTAATAAGTAAAAGAGACACCTATTATTTTCAGAATACTCAATAGGGAAGGTTTTTAAAAACTAAAAATTGAAATGAACTATCTTCTTTACTTACTAAGTAGACAGAATCAGGCTTTAATGATATCTTGTTAGTTGTGATGGATTTAGGTGTGTGTGTGTGTGTGGGGGGGGTCTCTAGGGTATATACTCTGCCTTTATCATTGGTCTCACATTCTTCCCTGCTGTTCCTAATCTAATCATTTAAATATCATCTTATATAAATAGAAGCCCCAGAGTAAAGCTGCGTACACACGGCAAATTTTTCTCGCCCGATAATCGGTATCGGCCAATTATCCATATGACTATAGTAGGGACATTAGATTGTGAGCTCCTTTGAGGGACAGTTAGTGACATGACTATGGACTTTGTACAGCGCTGCATAATATGATGGCGCTATATAAATACTGTGTAATAATAATAATAATAATAATAATACCTAAATCTGTAGGAAGGAATGGACATATTTTCCTGCACAAAGTTGCTATAGAGAGCTGACAAAACACCTTTAGCATGTGGGTCCTGTACACACAATTTTTCAAACCAAGTCATATTGAAGGGACCCGTGGACTTACCCAGCCTGGACTGGGCGAAATGTTTCATTTGGAGGTAATGGAAAGGCTCCGCTGCAGGGGCTTCATGGTTATCAAGGAACACATTAAAGGAGAGTATCCCAAATGGGTTGATAAAGTGGTGGAGCCTGGAAAGATCTTTCTCCACCCACCAAGCAAAATGTCTAGGCTCCTCCATACCTGTTGGGAACATTGGGTTTCCAGTAATAGGGGCCACTGGGGTGCGGCGGGATATAAGGCCCCTGTTCTGTTTAATAGAGTCCCAGATTCTCAGTGTAAGCTGCAAAATAGGGTTATATATGTGGTGCCGATGAGAGCCCCGGACCCATAGGGGAAGGAAGAGTAGGGAGGGATATAGATGTAAGGAAACTAAAGCTGCCGTGCCAAAGGAGTGGGAAGCTTGATATAGTTTACGCAGATGTGTATTAAATTTGTGCCGAATATGGACAGGATTGCTAGTAAGGTCTAACGCGTTGACATTGAGTCTGTAGGAGTAGAATCATTGTTCGGGGTGTCAGTCTATTCGCTAACAACGTGTGCATTTTGGTTCTTTATCTATTGAACCTATTTTTTGGCCATCTCAATGTTTTCAGCTGTGTTTTTTTTTAAGATTTGAAGGGAAAACGCCTCCCCTTCTGTCTTTATCATCACCGCGTCACATATCTACGCTACATATCCCAGGACGCTGTGGGCTGCTCTTTCTGCACGTTTGGTCTTGGGCGTACACGAAAGTGGCTTTCCTCTACTGTAAAAAGAGACAATCGCACGCTTGTGCAGGGAGATCAGCACTTTCTTTCTTGCACTTTCTGAATACACGTCACCGGATCTCTCACCTGTGCAGTGCAAAATTGAGTGGCATAGGAGGCAGAATCAGGAAGATGGAAGAAGATAGTACCGCTGGGTGAAACGTCTGACACCAATGATCTTTTTGGCTGTAAGGGTGACATTCTTCCCAATGGCCAGCAATGTAAGAGGAATTCTCCCACTGACCACCACACTAATATACTGTGAGCTGTGGATATATAGGAATTATAGAAGGGGTTACCTGAGCAATGAGCACTTTGGGAATCTCAGGTCAGACTAAGTGACACCAATGATCTTTATGGCTGCAAGGGTGAGATTCTTCCCACTGGACAGCAATTCCTATTGGTCATGTACTGTGAGCTGTTGATATAGTATTTATAGGAGTGGTTCTTTAACACGTGTAAGTTATTTAAAGGGTTCCTCCATGTCAGGAAAGGCTGCTCTAGCTGATCACGAGAGAGCAAAATCAATGGGAAATAAGCCCATCAAGGTGTCGTTTCTCCATTCACTGCCCAAGTATTTTCACCAATTGCTGGGGATATCAGGGAAGCATATTGATATTAAAAGTTTCCTCATTTTTGGATGAAACAAATGTTACAACGATTCATTAAATATTTATTTTACAAAAATTTGAATATTGCAACTCTTTACATTTTGGAGCCAACCCTGATGTGTTTGGGGGCAAAGAATAACTATACTTATTTTATTATTATCTTAAAAAAAACTAACAGCTCTATTCCTAATGGATTGCCTAAGGTAATCCCCTTCTAATGGCTCCATTAGTTTGTACAGTGGAGCGTTTCCTCTTAAAATCCATTGTTCAGCACTCTCTTGATTGAATACTTTACCAATAAGATTTTAAACATTTCAAGCACTTTTTTTTTCTTTTTTGCAGTTTAATAACAGTGGTTATGACACAATAATTTCTTTTTTCTCACTTCATTTTCTTTTGCTGCGTAGGTAATTTCATTTATTAATCGTAAAAAATACGCATATAATCCGGCAGATTTCTTTTTTTAATCTTTTCAAATGTACTTGCAATGATTCCAGGGTGTATTGCCGTTAGAAAAGATGAAAGTGCTTTTACGTTGAGTTTAGACTGAAATTCGGATGGTGTTAGATTCAAAATACATTTTGTGAATTTGGATGTGACAAGCACTTGAGATCTCTTAACAAGTTTTAGGAAAAAAGGACCACAAGTCTGCCACAAGCTTCAGCTGGTTCCTAAGCACCTGTAGATTGACCGCTAGTGCCACCAGGTGCCACCATTCTGTCCTAGTATGTGGTAGAAGGACAAGGCTTAAAAGGCATGGGTGAAACTAAGAAATGCATTTTCCTGAAAAGAGCATAGTTTGTGATAATTCATGAAAATATTAGGTTATTTGCAAAGCCCCTGAACATAATATTGTCACCATGATTTTTGGAATGAGGGATAGGGGGCCTCTGGGAACAAGCCCAAATTAGAGATGTACAGAGAAACTGGTGTAAAGCCCTTGTCCAGCGCTCCAGGGATACGCTGGTCTCCCAATCTTGCTCAGCACTTTTCACCTATACAAGTTGTGCCATCCCAACACATGACAAAGGATGGCATCTGGAGAGGGACTGACCAGGGGCCCACAGATAACAAAGTACAGGGGAAACCACCAGAGGTAAGATTAAAAACCAGAGCCAGTGTAATGTGCCTGGGCGCACAAACCACAGCCAACTCCGGGAAATCTTTTATCAAGCTTTATTGCAAAGTCATAAAACAAGCCAAAGGTCATTTACAGAAGGTCAATCTGATAAGCGTGGTACAGATGGTCAAGGCAAAGGCAGGTCAGGAACAATCTGGGGTCAGGGCAGGCAGCAGGCAAGGGTAGTCAGAAACAATCCAAAGTCAGAGCAGGTGGAGTTCAGGCAGAATCAGATATCAGACCGGGTCGCTATTGGTAATGAAGTTAACATGAACCAACACACATAGAACGCACCCAAAGACACTGTACACACAGAGGCTTATAGAGGGCAATGGTCTTCAGGACAGGTTCTTCTTAAATGGCCAGAGTGCCCAATGTCTTTGCGCCACCTGGCGTCGTTTGATTGGAGGATAACTAAATTCCAGTCGGCCACAGGAAATTCAAACTAACTATGTCAAACCACCAAATTTGCATAATATGACTTGTAACCTCCTATTGTGTGCTACTCCGCCACCTCTTAGCTTGTAAGCTCTTCGGGGCAGGGTCCTCTCCTCCTCCTGTGTCACTTTCTGTATCTGTTTGTCATTTGCAACCCCTATTTATTGTACAGTGCTGCATAATATGTTGGTGCTATATAAATACTGTTTATTATTAATATTAATAATAATATTACCTGGTGTACATATTGGATGGTTCCACGGCTAGTAAGCTCTCATTAGCTGGTGTGCCACAACACGACATGTGTACTTTTGTGATTTATCAACACAATAAATGCTTCACAACCAATTCAGATGCAGAAAATCATTTAATAATGATCAGCTAGAAGTTCTTGCTCTTGTTGGGTGTTGTACCACAACACAACATGTGTTGAAAATTTACCAACATGTCCAATGGCTTCATAACTGACCAATGCAAAAAAAAAATCGATTGGTAATGGTCAGTCAGAAGTAAATAATCTTAGATCCAATTGTTTTGCTGGATCATACATTGGTCAGAAGGTGAATATCTCTACTTAAATATGACAATAAGCTTTCCGTGCCAGGTTGTGTTATCCCAATGACATCCAAGAGCCAAGCAGAGGTTGCATAGAGCTCTTATAAGGGTTTTTTTTCCAGTTGGGCTTTGAATCCACTAGGTTGAAGTTTCATATTATTTCTGGCTATTTTCTTTTTTTCTGTAGCAATAAACAAATGTTGTTTCTTTCAAATGTCACTTCTGAGAAAATAATGCTGCAGGGATTTAGGTAAGAGCAGCCCATATAATCTGACCCTTATATTGCAACCCTCATGATAAATCTCTAGGTCTAAAAAAATTAAAGTAAAAAATACAAGCCTTTGACCACAAATTCTGCCCAGGTGATGACCTATAGTATAGGAGCTAATAGTTTTAGATTTTAAAGTGGGAAGCTAATTAGATTGTCAGCTCCTCAGGTCCGAGTGTGCGGACACTTACCCTGCACAATGCTGTCCATGAGATTGCTGCTGCAATAAAACCAGAACAAATCTCTAAGGAGCACAAGGCGGACTTGTCACATTCCATTGATTAATGTCTCACACCTTATATATTGTGAGTGCGGACGGTCTTCTTACTGAGGTTTCATGATGTATGTAATGACATGAAGGAAAATTAATTAACTCTGTTTGAAGATGATATTTGTTGTTGCTTTAATAGAATTCTATGCACAATTTGATTAATTGTAAAAGATAAATTTTCAGCTGGCTGACAATGTTGTCATACTTTTTAATAGATATTTTATATATAGGTGCGCAATTTAATAATCGACTGCGCACTGGAATAATTGTAATGTATATTTTATTCACTTTTACTGAATCCCATGACATTTAGAGAATGGAAATTGTGTACAATATACAATACGCATAAATACTGTATATATTATATGAAAAGAGAAGGAGGGTAAAAAGGAAAGACGGAGAAGGAAGGGAGATAGAGAGAGGTGTGGAGAGAAAAGAAGAAGAGAAAAGAAAAGAAAAAAAGAAATGAAAGAGCGAAGTAGATTAGGAAAAGAAAGAGAATTGGCCTGACTTTTTAAAGCTTCCCAATGCTGGGGACATGGAATTGATCTGGTCCAGGATTGAAAATATTTGCTAACAAATAGCAAATTATTTTTAGAATATCCATTCCAGGATTGCTGGATCACCCAGCTTCAAGGCTCAAGGGATGAAAATGCAAAGATGAACAGGTAGAAGGGATGCCGAGAAAAAAGAGATTGAATGGTCTGTCTCTCCCACTTCCCTAAAACTTACACTGTTACAGCCCTGTTTTGCAAATGTTTCAACACATTTCAGTGGCAGCAAGGGTCTTCCTTCATCAGGGCTAACAGAAGGCTCAGTAAAATAAGTATTTCCTGAGAACGGTGTGCATTGCTTGTCCAAACACCAGCATTGGCACACTTAGCTAATATTATTAGTGGAGCAGACACACATGTAATTTTCTTTGCTGGAAACATTCATGATCATTTCCAGCTCCAAGGAATGACAGATGAATGAATGAGTGCTGTACACACGGAGTCATTCTGTTCTTTGTCGAGGGGAGGGGAAAACGAGCGAGTGGCACCCTGTTGTGCTCTTCTCCATTGACCTATGCAGCGGTTGTTCCCCATTAGTTATTCATGGATCTGTCAGGACAGAGCGACCGCTGTACACATGCCAGATTCTAGCCTGAGACAAGCCAAACTATTCATATTAAGCAGGAATCATTTTAGGTGTGTGCCACAATTTTCCACAATTACACAAAATAAATATTCATAAAAGGGCTCCAGGACTCAAGAGCAGCCTACCAACCTTTACACACCAAAAGATGCCAAGTATCCCAGCACTTCTCATTGTCTCCGCTCTGCAGGTTCAAATGTTTGTCAGGTCACAGGATGAACATCTTCAATATATTCAGGTTGATACCCCCTGCAAATGATTTTTCACCCTGCTTAGTAACTAATGATGAACTTCTACACAAATAATTATGTGCAGGATAAAATATTTTTTTTTTTTCAGATTTTCTTGCATGTGATTGGGTATTTTGGTGTATTGTGGTGAATCATCACTACATTCGCTAAGCTATATGAAGTACAAAATGATAATTCGTGGTAAAAAGAAAAAATGCTTTTAGGAGCTAGCTCCATAGGCTCCAAGTGTGGGTGAGTATACAAAAGCAGCAGGTAAAATGCGGGTTGGGCCACAGCAATATGGAGAAATATAAAATATGATATGAGTTATGATGGCAGGGCATTGGTCTTATCTACAGATATATACAGTATATATATATATATTATTTTTACATGTAAATTCAGGAGTCATTGGAACCCGCCAGACTCAAAGACTAAACGCAAAGAAGTGTTTAGGAGAGACAGGACAGAGATAGTTCTGCTGCTGAGTCTGATTGCCCTACAGCAGTTCCTGCTTCCCAATGGAATTTTCCTTCTGATCTGTCAAATGAATTGAATTTCCAAAAACTCCACAGGTAAATTCTTCTATAACCTGCAGTAAGGAGTTCACCAATTTATAACAGTTCTATTTCTGAAGGTATGTGTAAATCATTTAAAGTGGACCATACAGGGACTGCTTTGTAAGGCTGCTTCAGAAAATGCGAGGTCTGGCCGTGTCTGCTTTACTTCTGCATTTGAGAACTATAACAAGCATACAGAAAATAAATGGATTTTAGAGAAAAGTTAGAATTCTGTGACAGCCAACAGGTAACTTGCATTTTCGGAAGGTGATCATATTGGGCAATTTTTAGCAAAAGGTCCAGTCTGGCAGATCAGAAGACCTGATTTTTTTCTGCTGCAATATTATTTTAAGGAAACTTTAAATCAGCTAATGCATTCTAAAGACTGAAAGTGTGCAAAATGGCAAAATGGATTTCGCTTTTATCCCTATTGCATCCATTTGTTAATTTTGCACTACTGAGATTTGTTTGTTCTATCAAAAACAAACAAATAGTTGACAGGTCAGATGAAACTTTTTACTTTAATTGGTGAACTTCCGTACGCCCAAGCCATTATTTCTGGGTGACAGTACCTATTAAAGTCGTAGAGGACAAGGATGAATCATAGCCCCGGCACAACAGTATTTTTGTATGAGCTTCTCTTCCTTGTGATAACCTTTAATGGAAGAGTGTGGCAAAATATAGGAGAGAGATCACCTTTCTCCCACTACTCTGCAGACTGACAGCTCAGGAAATGAATGTCTTCCTTTCAATCAAGATGAATCTTCTTCTTAGACTTTCCTGACCATGACAGACAAACACCCTCTTTAGAGGAGCAGATATATAATTTATTAGAAGCTGTCGCCTCCAGGGATGGACACCTCCATCAATACCTTTTTGGAATAATGAAGACGGTAATCAGAGTCTATGTACAGCAGATGTTTGTTTCTTGGACTGATAAGCCCAACGACAGCTGCTAAAGGTAGATGAACATGATAGAGAATTCTGGCTGGAACTACAGAAATGTTCCTGATCAATAGAGAGGAACCAAGTCTTTAATTGAGATTGGACTTTGATGAAGCAGATTTGAAGGGACTGGAATATCAGTGAATATTGTCGGATGGGTAAATGGATTTGTTTAACACCACTTTCTGCGTCAGTGTTTTTCAACTTTTTTAACATGGGGGACGCTTATAGTTTTAAGGAACCCCTGCTATAAATACTATATCACAGCTCACTGGATATTAGTGGTGGTCAGTGGGAAGAATGTCACCCTTACAAATAGCCAAAAAGATCATTGGTGTCACTTAGTCTGACATGAGAGACACAAATTGCTCATTGCTCAAGAACCCCCAACAACCCCTGGAGAAATACTGCTCTAACAATGGATCAAAGTTGTCCCTTGACTTTCCATACATTGGTGCCACCATCTTTTCTGCAATGTTGTAGGGTTGCCAAGTCACATATCACCTCCAAATGAGTGGTTGCTTCTAATGTAACTCTAGCACTTGTGCATTATCCCTGGAACACAGCTTTTTTTACTGCAATACAGCACACAGATCTTTATGGGCCCTACGTGAGGGTCATATTCCAACATGCAAAACATCTTAGAAATGATTAAAATCAGCAAAGCAAAATGGAAGCTCACAATTTCACTCAATGTGCCTGAATCATTAAAGCTCTCCAAGGCTGGAGAGGATACACTTTCACCAGTGAAGCTGGGTGATACAGAAAACTTGGAATGGGTTTCCTAAAAGTTAATTGACAAATGTTTTCAAACCTGCACCAGAACATTTTCAGGTTTGTGGGATCACCCAGGTTTTTTCATGAAAGTTTATCTTCTCCAGTTCTGGAGACCTTTATAAAAACTTTTCTTGCTTTCCTATCCTGTGTATGCATTGCAGGAGATCCACCTGAACTCAGCACATAATCATAAAACTGATAACTGTGCCATATGTATATGATATAGATTGTAAGCTCTTCGGGGCAGGGTTCTCTCCTCCTCCTATGTCACTGTCTGTATCTGTCTGTCATTTGCAACCTCTATTTAATGTACAGTGCTGCGTAATATGTCGCACTATATAAATCCTGTTTATTAATAATAATATTAAGGAAACTCTGTGCAGCAAATGCTGCATACCCATCTTTTATCAACAAATAATCTAAACTATCTAGGAACAATTAGAACCTGTTTCCAGGATCATTTTGTCTAAATAAACATGTCTGCATCTCCTTATCAGAATATTGAAGGTGCCTTCTTCAGAAGAGAACCAGATGCAGTTCCATGGAGTAATACACATTATAGGATACATTAAAAAGTAAATGTGACATATTGTGCTGATTATATGCTGTTCAGGAGCCACAGAGTCGCTTTGGGGGCTATTACAGAATACACATGCTTTCAGGGTCTGGAGAGAACACCATTAATTGAGCCTTGTATGGTACAACTGCCAAAAGCTGGCTCATGAAATATTTAGGTCTTCATTCTACAATGCTTATGTTGTGTGCTGGATCCTGGGCATGGAAGTTGCACTGTCCTCAGTTATTTTCTGTGATTGCTTTGCATCAGAAAGTACAACATTACGCCTATAAAGGTAAAAACAGCAGGTAAAATATATTTGTATCTGGAAAGTAAAGAAAATGCAATTTAGGTAGTGTTTGACAAGCGTGATATACAAGTACACAGAGTTTTTGCCCCTCTGCTATATTTCCCAACTTTATTCCAATCCTCCTGGGAATTTTTGACGCCCCCACCCACGTTTGTGGGTTCCGGATCGTCCTGATATATGGTTTGCATGGTATAGAAGTAAATTAAACAATAAATACTTCAATAAACAGCAGGGATGGTAAAAGACCCTCATAATGGGCACTGCAAGTATGCCAACCAAGGAACTCAACACAGGAATGCTGAGAACCTCTTCTAATGGGCACACAAGGTGTGCAGATCCAGAATCTAAGTGCGGAGGTCTTAGCAATATAATCGTCCAGTAGACAGAAGGCACTGCCCTGGCATTTATCTTTTCAAATATCTGAAGAAAAATAAAAGATTGTCTAGGAATAGAAATGATCATTAGATAGCCATGTAGCCATTGGATAGCCAAAGGATAAAAAAAGATATTGGAATGAATTTCAGTTCAACTCTGAACAAATAGGCAGGACAGCATCCATGTGCGTCATAGAATTAGGCCACTGTATGTGCTGGAACATTAACCAGTCCTTATATAGACCAAGTTACCTACTTTTACCTAAAAATAATAGGAACATTTTTGGACTTGAGTTTAAACCTAGGGCAAAAATATCTCCACAACTGGTAACATTCTAAATAGTATTTATTAGGAATTCTTATAAAACAAATGTAAATAAAAACATCTACAGTGCCTATATGTTTTCCCCTTTTTACAGGTTTAAGTATTTTGTATTTAAGTTGGTTATAATGGGTGACTTTCCCTTTCATGATCTTTTTTGCGTTACTGTTATACACCAGTAGATAGCGCTGTGTCCTCATGTAAAGTGTTACAAACCGATCCTCATTGACAGCTTGACCTGTCAAACCAGATACAAAATGCAATTCCAGGACTGGATGTAATCCGAGTATGAACTGAGATTTTTTTTAATGGCATTTTAAGAGTACTTGGTTTATACTCAAGTATATACGGTAAATAGAAAATCTTTTATGTTTGCATAAACATTATAAGAAATGTATGAAAACTGTAATGCTGAATGATCAAAGGAGATCAAGCAATTATCTGTCCTCTGCGGTCTGCAGCATCCCCAGTTTCCCTTTAGCAGTGAATGTTCTCTCAGCATCCCCAGCTCTGTGACTTTATGCAGCTGAAGGGGATTTAAAGTATGTGCTGCAGCCAATGAGTGCATGAGTTCCTGGCTATGATCTTTCCCTGCCATTGGCTACTGCTCTCTTATAGTTTCTCAGCTCCCAGGCATCAGTTGCACGTTGTAGCGTTTAGCCTGGCTGACCTACCGGGGGTGCGATTTCTTGTTTGATTACCTGTTGCTGACTCCGCCTGTTTCCTGAACCTGTGATTGTTTGCTGGTTGGACCAACCTTTGCTTGTGACCTCGACTCTGCTTATCTTAACCCTTGGATACCCTGTTTGGCAGACTGATACTTGTGTATTACCCAGGGCTCTGTTTCCGTGACGCTTGATTTTCCTGTGCTGCAAATCTGTAGAACACCTGGACTGTCTGACTTCAATTTTATTCCCTGACCTGCTTTGTGGGCTCCTGGTCCTCTGTCAGTCCTCCTCAGATGCCTTCCTTTGTACACTGAAAACCTGGGGGCAACTGTGTGCTTGGAAGGGACAACTACCCCCTCGAGGCTGAGCAAGGGCTTGCTATAGGTGAAGAGTACAGAGCTGGATTGGGGGATTGGCACCTGGTGAGTACTGGAGCGTTGGACCAGGCCCCATATTCTTTCTGTAGAAAGGTAATCTCACACATTCTTAGTTAGACCTCCTCGATCAGAAAAGCTTACACTCCCTGCTATTTGGAGAGTTCTGATTCACCAAGGGTGTGTGGCTGATCCCCACAGAGAGACCACTGCTTCCTTGCATCTGCTTCCCTGTGTCTGCTTTCTAATGAAAAATCTCCTGTAAGACTACCATTTTTTTGTGCTTGGAATGTATTTAACTAATTTAAACTGAAAGTTCAGCTAAGCTTTAAGGGCAATTCACTTTATCATCTGACTTCAGCATGGCTGCAATCCAGACTTCATGGCATTATCATTACCCAGACTCATGTCTTTCTCTACCTGGCTTTGCGCTTTCTAACTTACAATTATGGAGCCGGTTGTACTTTTAATAAAGTTTAGAAATATAGATAGGAAGGAAGTGATACAGGCATAGCACTTCGCTACAGTCATGTCAAGCAAAGGAGGTTTACAATAACTGTGAATATATTTTATAACTCAATTCTGCATCAAACCATCCCTAGAGGGCACACGGAGTCCAATAACTTTAATATTCTTGGTTAATAATTGTGTATGTAAAAACCAATCTAATTTGGGGAACGGGAATTGTTCCTCCAGGATGCGTTATTCTACCCGGGAAGGAATATATTACGCCTCTAAAAAGTAGCAGTAAAGACCGTGCCGTAGAAAGTAATTCATTATTTTCCTAAATCTTTCATTATTCCATCGGGAGGTGAGCCTGAAATAGCTCACAGGAAGCGTTCTTAATTAGCTTTCTTTCCATATCAAATATAATATAGTTTTAACATTAAAATGTCACTCATGGGAGAGTCCAGTTTGTAGAGATGATTAATGGGTTCGGCTTTCCATGTTGACATTCTCGATAATGCGGAGAAAAGTCTACGTGAGGAAATGTTGCAATTACTGTTTGATAATTTGATGCACAATGAAAATTATCTACGGTAAAATATTTGTTCGTTTAACATCCCCGAGTGTTCTGCTTGCGTTAGCAGTGAACAATTTGCTTCTGTAGACCTTCAATTTAAAGCGTTCATAATTTAGTCCTCATAAATGGCTCGAGATACCGAGCTGCTTTACTATTACAATCAATTTGTTAAATGTTTAAGTCAATCAGATGATAATGTTTTGAGTTGCTCCAAGTTTAGCTTAGATGATGTTTAAATGCCTTAAAGTCAATGGTAAATCCAACTGGGTGGCATTAGGTTTGCTAGAACAGTGTTTTCTATTAATTAAAAAATATATATTTGTAACATCCCAGTGCTGCTGATCTTTTTGTAGTTTTCATTGGAAGGCTGTATGGGGTGACAATGCAGGAGTGCAGTTAGGAGGCAGGAAAGAGCATTGTAACTCTGATAGTAAATGCCTGATCAAGGACCTTTATTGCAGGATCTACAGGCATTATTTTTACTTTTAGATTTTAAAATATTCAATTTCATCATTTTATGAAGATTACAAAAAGTAACACTCCTTATATTAGTAGAGACTTTCTCTGATGGAGAATTGAAACCAGGATGTTTTTGAGTTGAGAGAAACGAATCCGAGCCACCAGACCACCTGAGAAATTGGACAAATCCAAACACGGCAAGAATGAGGAATCCAAGGACATATAGAAAAGAAGCATAAAGGCATCTAGGACAGGATACTACCTTTCTTGGGCTTTGTATACATGTCAGATGCTTCTCTTCTGATTATCAACTCAGGGCTAGTATCAGACGAGAATCTGACATTTGAACAGTGGCGGTCCAACATTGTTCATGCATCTGTCCTGACCGATCCACGAACGACTAGTAACAAATGACCGCAATGTAAGTGAAGAGAGGAGAGTGCAGCAAGGTGCCACTCACCCATTCTACCCCCTCCCCAACGTGGTAACATCGCGGTAACAACGCAATATGTGCAGTGTTCGTTCATGCATATTTCAGTTTTTTTTTATGTTGGAAAGTCTTACGTGTCCGTAGCCTTAGTTATCCGGGGTATGCTTTGTATTACTTATCCAGTCCCTGTTCCAGCTACTCACTGTCTTTGTGTTTTACTTACACTGGCCTGTTAGGTCAAGGTTGGCTCACTGTGCATGGTGCGCTTTTATCATCTTTTCCCCAGCAATTTGTCAAAGCTCAAAGGCTTATACTAGGCAAGCAAAACAATGAACACATCTACCAGACTTCATGGCACCATGGTAGATGGACAATACTAAACAAAACAGGTTGTTTTTGCAACCTCTCCAACAGTCACTGGTTTCCTTGTATAAATTTCATCTGATTTGACGCATTAATGACACCATGGTGTTTGGGGAAAAAAAGCTGTCTATCTTGTCCAAGTGGCTTAAAAAATTGGATATGTTAACAATGGTCATAAGAAGTGAGAAAGCCACTTGGAAATGTCACCATTTGTATTAAAAAGAAGCAAGGGTAATGGAGTCTAGCAAGGACTAGTGTGTGTCCAAATCCTAAAACAAACTTTGAATAAATTGTAACTTATCCATCCTTAAAGGGAACCTACCACCAAATTTTTTTCTTTATATAAAAGGGTAGACAGAGTTTAGATAAAATGTGCTTTTTTATTTAAATACCTTTAAAAAAAAGGCTAAGCCCCCCTTTCTTCTGTCTTTACCGTCAGAACCTCCTGTAATACTTCCTCAGATATTTCAGGAGGCTTTGGGCTGCTCCTTCCGCACATGCCCAAGATCGGGCATGTACAGAAAGGGTTTTCCGGGGCATTAAAAAAGAAATGATTCCATGCATATGCAGTGAGTTTTTTTACATTTACAGCAGGACATATCACCTAATCTCATGCATGCTCACTGGGAGATCAGGTTGGGTGACAAAGCAAAAAAGATTCGCTGGGATAAATGAAGAGTGCAGAATGGTGTGGGACTGCTTTGAGGACAGCTTGAAGGGGTTGAGAGATTTGTGGAAGTAAAGGTGTTTTTTTTTTCTTTTAACAATAGTGCCTCTTTAAATGTGTTGGCTGCTTTAATTTTATTTTTTGCTTTATTATCACCATGAATCTGCCCATTTGTGAATCTTTTTCTTATGGTAGCTGTGCTCACTCCCCCATCCCCATAACCACCAACCTAGCCACCCTTGTATAGAAGAATTGTAAACCTGTGGAGAGGGGAGTCTAAATTGGTGCTGAGAAGTTCCTGGCTTTGCCCAGAAAGCAGAGAGCCAGAGTTATGAAATAACACATTTATTCAATATATTCCCCTTGAGACTGATGTACTTAGTATATCGTAGTTGCACCTTTTCTAGACCATTCAAATAAAAGTCCTTTGGTTGGGCCACAAACCAGCTCTCAGCAGCATCTTTGACATCAGGAATGTCCTCAAAACGTTGCCCCTTCAGGTGTTTCTTCAAATTCGGGAACAGATAATAGTCCGAAGGGGCCAGGTCAGGTGAGTAGGGGGGATGGTGGACCTATTGGAAACCCAGAGTGTTCAATTTGGCAGCCACAACGTTGGAGGTGTGTTCAGGTGCATTGCCCTGCAAAAAAAAGGATCCCTTTGGTCAACTTTCCACGGCGTTTCATCTTAATTGCCTCCTTCAGCTGGTCCAGGAGGTTAGCATAATACTGTCCGGTGATACTAGAGCCCTGAGGTAGGTAGTTCACCAACAGAATACCGCCTTTGTTCCAAAAAATGGATGCTATGACTTTTTAGACTTTTTTCTGGGTTTGGAACTTCTTCAGCCACGGGGACCTGCTGTGGTGCCATTCCTTTGACTGTTCCTTGGTTTCAGGATCATAGATGTGGAGCCAGGTTTCATCCTCAGTCACTAACCTAGCCAAAAAGTCCTGTGCAGCTTCAAAATGGGCCAAAACGGCTTTGGATGCTTCAACTTGTTCCTTCTTCTGATCACTGTTCAAATATTTCGGCACCCACTTGAAAGCTTGCACATGTCTAGGATAGTGGTGATAACATACCCAACATGCTCCCGGAGATGTCAAGTATCTAGGCGATCTTTTTTGCGGATATTTGCTGGTCCTCAATAATCGGCTCATGGACAGCATCGCAGGTTGCCTGGTCAGTTGAGGTTGGGGGAGCCCACTGCGGGGCTCATCTTCAATGGTCAAATGCCCGGTCATGAAACGAGATCCAGGTTTTGACAGTGCTGTAGGAAGGACACTTCTCCCCCCGTGTTTGTGACATCTCAGTGTAAATGTCCTTATCTGACTTTCCCTGGAAAAACAAAAAATTCATGACGGCCCGTAACTCCAACGACGTGAAACTTGCTTGTGCCTCTGCCATCACAGCTTCTCACTAAAAGAAAAAACTGCTTTAAGAATCGCAAAGACCTGATATTTACATACATACTAAGATATTAGGCTTTCATGTGCCTCCACACTCATTTTTCTTTTTTATCTGGAAGGGGGCAAAGCCAGGAACTTCTCGGCACCCCCTCATAGTTTTACATTTTCAATGGGACTGACCCACTTAAAAATACATGTTATTTTGTTATCTATTAATGTTACTCATCAAAATTGTATGTGATCATTGACACTGAATATATTCTGGATTGTTCTGGGAGACTGATAGTATCTTAATTTTAGGACCTTTATATCTTAACCTTGGACTTCTTTATCTGCCATGCCACTAAATATAGTAGATATATTCTTTATGCTCTTTCTTTGTACACATTTCTATTTCTATTTTGTTGTATTTTAATAAAACTAAACTGAAAAAAAAATTCACACTTACTTTTGATCCCATAGGTCTCTCAGTCACTCTGGAGAGGTTTTCGATTTAGTCCCACACCGTCCTGGAATTCTCCTTCGTCATGGCATGAAGAAAGTGTAGCCGTAAAATTGGGTGATGTACCCTGCTGTAACGGGAAATAAAAAGTGTGCTGATCCCATTGCACATGCGTGAGAATGGCATCTCTTTCCCCTCATTGTAAGAAAATGCCCCTTCTGTACATGCCTGACATTGGGCAAGCACAGAAAGTGTGGCCAAGAGCCTCCCGGGATGTGTTACGTAGGTATCCCAGGAGGCTCTGCTCTCCCATTCAGTCTTCATCGTCGCGGCAAGACCAAAAGGGACCGGCTTCAACTTTTTTTTTTCTTATAAAAAAAGGTGTAGCAGTTAAAATAAAAGAATAATAGTAATACTTCAAATAGGAGGGTTGTCTACCGTTTTATGTAAAGTAAAAAATACAGTTTAGGTCCGCTTTAATAAAAATTATGAAAAAATGTTTCAGAGGTTTTAAAAATATGAATACAAGCTGACCACACTCATGTCAGTAGGAAATGGTTTGGCCTATTTTGGGCTTATTCAGAAGAAGAGTTAAACAAGTGATTTCCTTGTGTTTCACCTTCATTATCATTGAAATTGGTGACATCATGCATGCAACATCTCACGGTAGGTTGACTTGAATAGTGATGCTTTCCAAACACTTTTTCCAATTGCCTTTTTTGTTGTTAAACATTTGAGCAGAAGTAAGTACAAGGAAATTGTGTTTCAGCTTCCTTTAGTTCATGTGCTATACAACATCAATGCTAAAAAACAGTTATAGTTGTTTTTAAGCCAAGAAAATACCTGAAAAAACACCTGTAGATGCTTTAGGTGCCCTAGCATTTGGAATTGGTTACCCAACAGGTGGTAACTGCTCCACAGCACAAGCATCAAACTCAAAAATCTCCTATTAAAGGAATCAATAGGTCATAAGCTATATTACAGGGGGGGGGCGGGGTACTGTGGTATTCCTACTGAGAGATTGCATTATATGAGTATATGTCTTAGTTCATTTTGCTCATAGCTCTATTTTAGGTTCTTCAGATTGTTTTGAGTGAATCATTTAGCTGGATCAGATGCACCAGACAGTAGTCACAGAAATTCATTAAAATAGGATTGACATGTTAAACCTGATGATATTTTAATTGATTTACAAATATATAAAAGGAACAATCTACGATAAATTTAAATTAAGTCTGAAGATTTAGTAACCACTTATTGATCCTAGCTGCTAAATGTTCTGAAATAATTTCTAGTCTTCCACCCAGCCTGTCCCCACTTTACCCCTTAAATTTTTACATTATAAAATCACCTAAATTATTTATTTTACAGAGATGGGAGGAACCCTGCACAATGGGCACAGCAGGCGTACAAATTGAGGAACTCAGGGATGGAATCCCTCATAATTCCCACAGCAGGTGTGTAGACCTAGGATCTTAGCACAAAAATAATGGGGACCTTTTGAAATGGTCAGCACATGGTGTAAAGACTCAGGAACTCAATACAAGGAGGATCAGAATCCCTTTATTATGAAAAGAAGTTGTACAGATCCAGGAACTTAACACACAGAGGGTGGGCTGTCATATTAATGACTGCCTTCACCAACTAATAAGCCATCATTTTTATGAACAGAGAAAAATACCATAGCTCTGGTTTCATTAATGCAATATAACATGACAGGTAACGTTAACAGAGTCTGCACCTTTTTAGAAATCCCCTTTTGTTGTGATCAAATGCCGGTGATTAATGAACAGGCAATTTAATATCGGAAGAAATGATTTTTCATTAGCTATCATTTAGCTCTTTAATACATTGTGTTAATTAACTTTTAGTGATTGGATTAGAGTTTTAAAAGATAAATTTGTTCAAATCTATTGAGTATCTCGTGAGTAATAATTGGGTTAAGCCAGTATTCTCAACCAGTTTTGTGGAATCCTAGGGTTCCTCCAGAGGTTGTTAGAGGTTCCTTAAACAATGAGCAAGTTTAGCCTCTCAGATCAGAATAAGTGACACCAAAGATCTTTTTGGCTATCCCTAAGGGTGACATTCTTCCCAATGGCCAGCAATGTAACATTCTTCCCACTGACCACCACACTAATATACTGTGATCTTTGGATATAGAAATTATAGCCGGAATTCCCTAAAGACCCGAGGATTTTTTTCAAGGGTTCCCCCATGTTAAAAAGTTTAGAAAAACCTAGGTTAAGCTGTGGGATAATCATGCCAATGTTTATTATTTTTAGGGTAACTTTTTACTTTTGAGCAGAACTAATTGAAGCATGATAAGAAAAATAAAGTCCCAGGAAAACCAATCAATTTTGAAATTATTCCGGGCAAGCAGAAAACATTGACTGCTATGAGTTTTAAATAAACAATTTTGTAAACAATATACATAATAATATACAAAATTGTATACAAAACCATTTCACTACATGTAACCTACATCCCATCTCTTGTAAAAAATACAAAGTTTTTCATTACTTCTTGGTTGGAGGGTGAATAAATAACAGAATATGAGATAATGTACATGTTACAGGGCTATATGGGTAATGGGATCTAAAAGACTTAAGGGTTCAGTAAGTGGTAAACCTTAAAATAGTAAACCTGTTCCAAAACCAATGTTGTAGAAATAGTGTAGAGTTTCAGCAATATCAGCCTTCACCCTTCCAAACATTGGAAAAAAAGGTTTTGAAGTGTTTTGGGAAATTTGGACACATTAGGCCAGAAGAACATTGGTAAGGCGGGGTAATAATTTTGGAAGAGAAGACCTGTCTAGAAACTCCAAGGTCTACAAGTGTCCAGTATGGTCTAGATCCAGGAATCAATGATAATATTAACAATTTTGAGAAACAGAATAAAGGGGTGGTTTATGTTATGTCATGTCTTATTCAGTGCAGAAGAAACAATTCTTTCTTGGCCTCTGCCAGAAGCGGTGGCTAAAGGACTTCATCCAAACTGGGATGTGCAAGAAGTAAACTTCCAAATGCAGAATATATAATGTCCAGATTCAATTTTAATAATGATTTATTGAATATATAGACCCAACATATGTTATTTAATCAAAGAGTCCCATTATTTAATTTATTTTTTCTTGTTACTGTTCATCAAAATGTCTACTGGATTGCAGGGCTGCCATCAGCGGGGGGCAAGGAATACTTCTGCACTTGGCCCCAATAAAAAGAGCTTGACTTTTATTTTACACATGGCTCAGGGGCTCAGGAATGTTTCCTAGGATAGGGGCCCTGCTGGTGGGTAATTAATAATTTGACGGGTGCTGATTAAATAAATGTTTTAAAGCTTTACCTGCCAACAAATATAGCAAAATATGCACATCGAATGTTGGGTAGATTGGAATTCCTCATTGAAGAACATCACATCAAGGTGGTGGGTGAATAGAGGCAAAGTGACCTTGGCAAAAATAAAAAGTGTTCAAAAATGGGAATGAGCAACATTTGCAGTTTTCACTTTGCAGAAATGTTTGAGAATATTTGGCAACATTTCAGTATTTGGTGATTTGTCTTGGAGTTAAGTTAAGGTGAAGGAGTTCAGTTTGCTGCTATGCTGTGTTTTCAGCAAATTTTAAACATTTGACATTTAGACTATTTGACGCATTTGCTCAAGAGACAGCATTCTCATTGGTTACTGTCTGTCAAGGGGCAGTGCTGTTCTATCGACCTCCAGCCAATGGAAACCTGCCTACTTTTTACATTACTAACTTGGCTCCTGTTTTATGTGCATGGAATAGAGAGTGCCCAAAATGTTTGCAAAAATTGATTTTTTGATTTACTTGGTGGCACTGGCAGTCAAACTGAGGGTGCTCAGGCAACAGAACAATGAAAATAAAAAGCAAAGAGAGTTCTTGGAAATGCGTTAGAACCATTCACCTAAAAAGCCTTTGGAATTCTAAATGCCAATAACTGCAGTGAAATTGGATTTTGGTCATCTCAATCCATGAAATTCCATCCCTATTCGATGTATTCTGCCAATCAGGTTTACCTTTAGTAGCCAGTAG
>NC_092871.1:3697380-3716602 GCF_032062135.1 Pyxicephalus adspersus | reverse complement strand
TTTTTTAAAAGTAGAACTTAGTATTCTGCTCCATACTAAGAACACTGCTCTGAGGAATGAAATGGCTAATTTTACTGTCTATGGGTTCTAAGTCAACTCACAAGCTTGTCCATTGGCAAAAACCCATTTTTACGAAAACATAAATTTGCATCACCGCTTTAACTGGACAATTTGACAAAATTTATTCTTCAAAGTGGACTGGTATTTTACAAAAGAACTTTTAACATTTCCTAAAGACCATTTCTTGGAAAATGTTTTATTGTTAAAAGGTCCCCCTGATAGTAATAAACTAAAAAGAGGAGCTCTGGAAGAAATGCCAACCACCCCTTTGGTGTACCCCACATTAAATCCTTTTTGTCACCAGGTATCCTCAGTGCTTTTGGTCTATTACCAGGATGTCTGTAAATGTTAGATGAAGAACCGGAATGTAAAAAGGACCCTGTATGCCACCTTACACCTTTTTTATGTAAAGGGCCACACATGGCAAAGCCTCAAGGTGGGAGATTTGCTTCATGGGAAGGTGGGTAGGAAACCCAAATCCCAGATTTACAGCTTAAAATGCAACTTTCATAAACATATTATAACTTTACCTGTGAAAAGCTTTTAATCCATCCACAAACTGAACCCAGCAAGTCTTGCACTGTCCGTGCTTCCCTCTTCATCCGAAGCTCGCCATTCTGTCCTGCATCATTATCTTATTCTTCCAGGTTCTTCCTCACGTCACTCGATCTTGCACTGTGCAGACATAAGATTGGGTGACGTGATTTCCTTCAAATGTAACAAACAGAATTGATCTCACTGCGTATGCTTTTTTTACCATTGAAGGAAAGCACCTTGATGATGCATGCCCAATCACGGCCATGCGCAGAAGGAGCAGCCCAAAGCCCCCTGGAATATGTGAAGTAAAAAAAAACATACATTGGATAGTTCCCTTAGAAGAAACCCTTCAAAAATGAACCGAGGCACATGCTTAGGTGACACCATTATCTGCTCTTGTCCATGCTCCATGATTGACAGCTGCTAATTCACACAGCAGATGTGATGTCAACATCAAAAGGCAAGGAAACCCAGAACGGCAGAGGAGTCCTTTTCCATTGACTAACCCACACTTTGTATTTTTGTAGTTTAAGTTAAATCATCTTGAACTTGATGACTTGAGAGTGCCATTGCCCCTGGAGCACATTAAATGTTCTATCATGTTATGAGTTTGTTAGATAAACAAACATGTTGAAGTCTTAAAACTTTGCTCTGGTCCTCTCATCATAAAATTGTAACAGTGTAACATGGCAAGGGTTTTGGCTGGAAAAAGTCTTTAGGTGTCTCCAACTTTCACCCCATGGCAACACTTTGAGGGTATGGTACAATCTCCATTACCATCTCACACTGGAAACATTCTAACACGCCTGGTCTTAAAAACTGTGTGTTTTTGCAAAAAAAAAATATTTACACTTTTAATTTTAATTAATGAATCTTGACATGATTAAAACCAGATTACAGCAATCATTTTCCATTCATTAAGCCATCAAAAGTAAAACCATTTTGTCAGATTTTGTCTTTTAGCGACAACACGTTTACAGTGGCGGAAACAAAGACCAGCGACTGTGATGTACATCATTAGCAGTTGTAAAGAAAGCAGAAGTGTTGTGATAATAAAGGTGTTGCTGGTGCTCGCTGTGAGTTGCTTGTAAATGAGAAACATATGGCCAGGTTGTTTATGAATACATAATATTTTGTTATTCAGCGTTGCTTACTGTAGAGTTGTTAAACAACTTTGATTGAGTCTCTCGCTTGGATATTTAAATTTACACAAATTTTTCCTATGGTGTTATCTATTAAACAAACAATAAAGTCATTCAAGCTGCTGAATCCATATCGGAAGAACTTTTCGAGTTGGCCACAGACAAAGACTAGAGGGCAGCATTGACCTTTTAAAGTTGATCAGGTATGACTTTTTGGGATATTATTATTCTTCTCCCTACATTAGCATTGGAAGGTCTTCAATTTTGCAATGACCACCTTCTACAATACAACATTGTGAGCTGAAGTTGAGTTACACTTGCCAATATTTAAACAAGGAAGAAGATTAATTACAATGCCAAGTTCCTGCATGGGATGGTGCTAGAACAAGTTGAGTATTCCAGCGAAATCTGAATTTTTTTATTTTATTTTAACACATAGAAAATTCACTTATTTTAAGTTAGGTGTACTTTAATGGATGGGTACCTTATCATAGAAACCTACGTCATGCATCCCAGGGGGCTCTTAGCTTTTCCTTCTGTGCATGCCCAAGATGTTGGGCTTGTACAGAAGGAGCCCTTTCGTTAATGGGAAAAAAAATTTCTGATCTCACTCATGCGCAGTGAGATTGTCAATCTTTTTCCACATCTACGACACCCAATATTGCACTTTCGCAGTGCAAAATGGGGTGATGTATGAAGAAGAACTCAGAAGAAGATTGAAGAAGATGGCAGCGTACCATGGCCTAAGAAGGATAACGGGATGACACTGTACCCAATCGAGGAAACTTCCCAATGGATCGTCGGGTCTGTGGGATTAAATGTAAGTGTGATTTTTTTTTTTTATTTTGACTTTAGTTCCACTTTTACACATAAAGTGCTCTCTATAAAATTCTGAATGACATAATCTATTTGTACCGGCATGAATCGCTGTGTGCATCCCCCTGGATCAATAGAGTCCATTGAAACAGAATGTGTTTGCAACGTGTATATATTTAATTCTGATTCCGACTCATTGACTGCGCAGGGTGACTACAATTGCGTTAAATGGAGACATAGTGGGTTTTGTAATATTAGTTATTATGTTAATATTAATTAACATAATAACTAATATATTAAGATTATTTAATAATTAACTATTAATATTAACTATTAATTAGTTAATATTATGTTCAGGATTGTTTTGTTCTTGGAGTTAATGAACAGTTTTTTAAAACTAGAACTTAGTATTCTGTTCCATACGAAGAACACTGCTCTGAAGAATGAAATGGCTAATTTTACTGTCTGTGGGTTCTAAGTCAACTCACAAACTTGTCCATTGGCAAAAACCCATTTTTACGAAATCATAAAAAAAGTTGAGTATTCCAGCGAAATCTGAATTTTTTTATTTTATTTGAACACATACAAAATTCACTTATTTTAAGTTAGGTGTACTTTAATGGATGGGTACCTTATCATAGAAACCTATGTCATGCATCCCAGGAGGCTCTTAGCTTTTCCTTCTGTGCATGCCCAAGATGTCGGGCTTGTGCAGAAGGAGCCCTTTCTTTAATGGGAAAAAACATTTTTGATCTTACTCATGCGCAGTGAGATTGTCAATCTTTTTCCACATCTACGACACCCAATATTGCGCTTTCGCAGTTCAAAATGGGGTGATGTATGAAGAAGAACTCAGAAGAAGAGTGAAAAGATGGCGGCGTACCATGGCCTAAGAAGGATAGCGGGATGACACTGTACCCAATCGAGGAAACTTCCCAATGGATCGTCGGGTCTGTGGGATTAAATGTAAGTGTGATTTTTTTCTTATTTTGACTTTAGTTCCACTTTAACACATAAACTACTCTCTATAAACTTCTTTGCATTCACCTTACCTAGATGAATGATGGATGTGTATTTCATGGTAGTATGCACCTATACACTTTTATGTTCTTTGTTTGTACCCAACATGGTAGAATTCACTTACTGTTGACTGACTCACTACCTCTCCTGGAAATCTGCTCTTAGCTTTAGAAGAATAGGAAAGAAAGAAGAGAACAACATATAAAAGGAAGAAGGAAAAAACAGGTAAAATGAAATAGATCAGAAAAGAGAAGACCAAGTCAAGTTTAAGGGAAGAAGAGAGAGGAGAGAAAAAATTAGAAGGAGAAAGAGAAGAAAAAAAAAAGAGAAGGAGAGGAGAGGAGAGAAGGAGAAAAAGAAAGAGAAGAGAAAAATAAAGTAAAGGAAGAGAGAGAGAAGTAGAAAGAGAAGAAAAAGTAGATGAAAAGAAGAGGAAGACAAAGTCAAGGGAAGGAATACTCTTTAAATAGTAATTGTATTACATTTTTTGCCATTGGTCTGTTATTTTTGTATGATTGAAGCTTTATAGAATACCTTGTATATTACTTTACACTGATTTACTGCTATATTTGATATCCTGTGTTTGGGCATGAAGATGTGACATGAAGAGAACACCCTGCAAGAGGAGTTTTAGTTTTATATACAAAAATTTGTTCTTCCACCTGGTTATTCTATCAAAAACTGCCACATCCCTTAATCAATTAGAGTATAAAAACAAACAAAAAAGCATGGGACTTTTCAGGCAGTGATAAATGGCATCATCAATGGCATCAAGTTTTAGTTAAGAACTCTGTAGGGTTATTTATTTGCTGATACTGCAGCTTTCCATCATTGGAGCATGGGAGGTACAAACAGCTGATTAAAATGAACCAGATCCCCCATTCAGAAATTTTTGGTACAGAACATGATAAAACATGGAAAAAGGGGATCTGACAATAAGTTTCCTAAAATCTCCATGAAGATACACTTTAAAGACAAAGGTTCCGACTTTAGATTTAACAGTTACAATAAAAAATAAGTATTAAAATGAGCTAATAAAACAAAGCTGACATTACCTTAACATGCTTTTATATATTTATTTTAATTGGAGATATACTTTAGATTCTTACAGTTTTTTTTTACATATTTTATTTTTCAGAACCTAAACCCCTAACACTAAAACCTCTAATCTAACTATTCAATTTGAACTTTAGTATTAACCGGTGACAGTGACAATATCTGTCTGAAGTGTCAGTTTTAGGCAGCCTTACAGAGTTTTAATCAGACAAACAAAGTATAAAAGCAACCAGATTCCAAAAAGTCTAAAACCTAAAAACAAACCATCATGCCTTCTCTTTTTATTCCTGTGTAGGACCAAATGAAATACTTGAAAGGTATTACCTAGACATGGTAGAACATACTAAAAAGTTAGTACAAGTGCTAAGTCTGTATAAATGTATAATTGCAATGTGTATTTGTATTTGGTATGTGGTTTCATGTTCTACCTTTATGTATTTAATGATGGGGAACACACCTGAATTTTGTTTGCTATGGGCTCACATGTTCCTTCCAAGTCCATTTTCCATGTGAACTCATTGCACTGAACCTTCAAATGATAGCAGCCCTTTGTTCTAGTACATAATGAGCAGTGTTCTTATTGGCTGGTAGTTGTAAAGGGTGGTACCTCCCCAGACAACCACCAACCAATAAAAACACCATCCACTGTGTACATTAATAACCAACCAGGAACTGGTGTAGGCAACATTTTAATTTAAAAATAATTGGAAAGGTGAAAAACTGTGAACTGTTACTGCAAAATTCATCACTTGTGAATGTTCAAACTTATTCACAAATTTGTTGGGAAGAGAACATCTTAAGTCCACTGAGGAGTTTTATCCTATTAATGTGATCCAAGACCAGGATGAAACTTCCAGTGGTGGTAGAAGTGTATGAATGGTATTAGTGTAAACATTGGCTGTGAAACTGATGGATGCCCCTGTTTCAAGGACATGTTGGCTGCCATTGGTGATCACGTCTGTTACTATTGTGAAACTGATGGGTTACTATCAGTTACTGTTGGTGCCCTGTACTAGGAGTTCATTCTCTGGTGATATACTTACAAACATCAAAGTTTTTGGAAGATTTCCAACACTGGGACTGACCATGTTACTAATATAGTCAGATCCTCCTTCTGAGCACTCACTTTATGCCCTCATAGTCTCATTATTGCAGAAAGATCAACAAAAATCGGAGTTCTAATCCTCGCACAGTATACACAGCAGGGGATCTGAACAATATACATATAAAGTTTTTACTCAAACAGAACTAAAGTTTCACGTTAAGGACAGACAAGGCTATTAGACACGGGCACTCCCTTTCCATCCTTCCCTATACCAGACTCTGATGATACATTTATAATACGCACCCTTCAATCAATATCACTATGCGTACTTGATGAATAATTTCCCTGAAGAGCGATCGGATACTAAAACTATTTGATTGCTGAATTGATTATGGCCCACCTACACACCAGCCAAGTGCTAATAACACAATAAGTCTTGATTCGGACTCAGGGATCAAGATGTACCATGATTGCTAATAAAAGAGAACTCCGAGCTCCGTGTACTAAAGCATTGATGAATGCCAAAACGCAGTTGAACTAATGTACAGGATTTAGCTCTCTTGTTTTTCTTGCACAAAAAGATGAACATTCAATTTGCTAAATTGGACGACCCAATAATTTGTTTTCAGTGTCTGTCCAGCTTTGACATTTATGTTAGGCATCATTTGTGTCCACCACAAACACCAACTATTGTAACAGCTCATGAGGAAACAACGCTAAGCATTAGACCTGATTTATTAAAGCTTTCTAAGACTGGTGAAGATTGACTATCATGGGGGAAGCTAGGTGATCCAGCAAATCTGGAATGAATCTGGTCCAGGATTAAAAACATTTGCCAAATAATAGCAAAGGATTTAAAGAAATCCATTACAACTTGCTGGATTACCCAGGTTCTCCCATGATAGTCTATTCTCTACAGTCTTGGATAGCTTCAATGGATCAGGTCCATTGCCTACACTAATTTTTGTGATTGTCATGGCACTGGATCGAAAACATTTCCGGAAATTCTTTTAATATCTATTTACAGAACATAGTTTTTATTTTTCCCATAGGGCATGATCCCTGACAACACAGCCCTGCCTTGTAGGGTAGTCCTGAATTTTATCTGGGTTTTTTTTATACCCCATGCATAGAAAAATAATAATATTAATACATACCTCTGACTAACACAGCACTGCCACTCAGCTCAGCTCTGTATCATATGGTAGGAATTTGTATCAGCTGCAAGTAATTGACATTGACAGGTTTATCCTTCCCTTAGCATGGTGACTGTAGAGTGAAAGGAGAAGCAGGTGACTAATAGGCTTATCTCTATTTAACTCTTTATTCCCACCGGCATGCTCCTTAGCACACGAGCCCAGCAGCACAAATGACTGCCTCCTTTTACTTCTTTAAGTCTGAGCTGTGATGAACAAAGGGATTGAAGAAAGCTGATGCCAATTCAAGTTGAGGTATCTGTAATACATAAATCCCTGGCAGCATTATACATTTTGCCACGCTCCATCACTATTATATTTGCTCAAAGGCTTGGTCAATGAATGAGAAAAAACGGGCATAGGAGAAGGAGCATGATACGCTGAATATTATCACTTAACTGTTAGTAAAATAAAAAAATACCACTTACCTTTACTTCCGCAGAGCCCCAGATCACTCCATGGTTGGCCTCAATTCTGTCCTGTGCCATCCAGGATTCTATTTTCAAAGGAATTGCTGGGTGTCCCCAACTTTATCCGTGTTCTTCCTTCTTCCACTTTCGTCACCTGATCTTGAACCGCGTAGGCAGGAGATGCCGTATACTTCTGTAAAAAAGAGGGCCAATCTCACTGCACATGCGTAGAATCGGCAAGATTTGTTTTTCAATCCTGGGAAAGCTCCTTCGAAATCAGACATGTGCAGCAGGAGCAGCCCAAAGTACGTGAAGTATCCCAGGGGGCCTTGCACTACCGCTGTGGCAGTAAAGTCGGAAGGGGAGAGGCTTCTCCTGTATTTATTTAGGGAGAAAAAAAAACAAACACATTTATACTTAAAAGGGTTATCTACTCTTTCATATAAAGTAAAAAATGTGATCACAGCTAATGCATTATCGGCATACATTGTCAAAGGAAATTGTTGCCGGAAAGGATGTTTGTGGTCGTAACTTGACCTGGAATTTCCTCCTCCGCCAGGACGCTTTTCATATTTGTAAGCCACCAACACAAATAATGACTGAGATGTCGGATCTGTTTTTTAAAAACAAAGTAAACGGTTGATAGTATCGCCTCTTCCATCAGACTCTGGCCCAGTTGGATACTTTCATTTGACTTTGTACCCCCCAAAGCTTTCACACATTTTGACATGAATTCTTGTTCCAATATGCAGAGACAAAACACATTATTTCATTTTGATAGACGGTAGGAAACGTCTCAGTTCATTTCAGCTCTCACAGTGATTAAGGAATCATTGCAATTTCCTTACTACTGAGTGGCAGAATGTGGATGAAAAGAATCGCATAAATTTGCTCCGGAGGCTATGAGAACACTTTTAATGTTGTTTTTAGGACTGGAGCTAAAATTTGTGTGATTTGTGCGATTATACTAATAGGCTATTGAAATGAACTATACGCTCTCTCAGCCTTTCTTTACAAAGAACAAAAACACTACTCAAAGTTGTTATCCGAAGGAAGGTTAGATAAGGGCAATGTGGCCCGATTCTTCTCTACCTGAGAGCCGGAGAAAGGCCGGCTGGTAGCGATCGACCTTGTAAAGGACCATTGAAGTGAAAAACATTTTATTCTGAGAATTCTCTGAGGTTAAAGGAAAATGTTACTTTTTTGTTAGTTTTGTTTTAAACTATGTTTTACTTGTGAGATCAGGGAGATTTGCCCCACCATAACAACAACAATGGATTCACCAGCAAGTGTTTTTTTTTTAATAAAAGGAATAGGGGAAGTCTATCCCCCCTGTAAGCTTTTTATATTTCCTGTACTTCTGTTTCAGATTTTGTCTTAAGCTATACACACATACTAGAGCAGTGTTTCTCAACCAGGGTTCCTCCACAGGTTGCTGGGGGTTCCTTGAGCAAGGAGTGGTTTGTGACTCTTGGGGCAGTTTAGGTGACACCAATGGTCTTTTTGGCTATCTGTAAGGGTGACATTCTTCCCACTGACCAGCAATGTAAGAGGAATTCCTCTTGATGACCACGACACTAATATACTTTGAGCTGTAAATATAGTAATTATAGAAGAGGTTACCTGAAGTCCTGAATGTTCCTTCAAGGGGATCCCCCATGTTAAAAAAAGTTAAGAAATACTGCACTGTATGATTGTTGCTCATGTGATCAATGAATGAGATCGTGAAAATCTATTGTGTGTACTGCTACTCCCCAACATTGTTTAGTGAACTTTTGCAGTGGTTACTAAATGAAGACTGCTGTCATATCCTATGGAGGAGGATGCAGCAGGGTGCCTCCAATCCACCCCCCCCCCCACACACACACATTATAGAACTGAATAGAGCTGTCTGTGCAGCACACATTCCTTCTACTAGCAGTGGAAACAGTCTGGAATGGACAAGGACGAAAAAGAAGGGATCTAATGATTTCCATCGATTTAAAATAGATATAAGTCTGTCCTTCTTATAAATTGCAGCTTGAGCTATTGAGCTCCTGAAACAAAAAGTAATTTTGTAGTGCATATTTTTAGTTAGGATATGTTAACGCCTGTAGTGAGGCTGCAGTGAGGTTACTGTTTCCTTATGCCAGTGAACTGCTACATGAAAGAAGATGCTACATGTAATGTCTACCCACAGATCACAATATAGAATGAATGGGGAGAGGAGTGATCCGTTCAGTACTACTCACTACCACCCACTGTAAAATCTGCAAGCTCTGGTTGGCATCTCTTGGGATCCCTTGCTCCTGTCACAGCTCTGAACCTACCCTAACACTCTTTTTATTTATGAAGTTCGTCAGTAGCGTTAACATATCACTTGTTTTTTTTCTGTATCCCCTTTAACACTGAAATTACAGCTCCTCCTTAACCTTATTTCTATAACAGCAGGGGCTTGTCAGCATTCCATCACTTCTAATGTCAACACACAAAATCTGACTTCATAATGTCTAATAAGATCTTTTAATGATGAATTTCTCCATGGTACATGCACCTAGAGAGGTCATTTAAAGTTACTTTGCCATTTGTTAGGGGCACATGTGTGCTTTAATGTATATGCTCTATGCATGGGTGCACTTTAAATACAAACCAGAAATAAAATTGCAAACTGATACTAAATGATTTGTAACAAATGAAGCTCTCAGTTCTAAACTCTTTTAGATTAAGCTTGGATCTGCACAGAGCCAGCTTTTTAATTGAAGGAAAAATATCATCCAAAAATACCTTTTATTGCTTACCAAGATATGTTTAATTACAAGAGTAAACCTGGGGCAAAATGGCTGAATTTCTTATCGCTTCTAATTTTCATCCAACTTCAGCAGAGAAAGCCAAGTTTCAGGAAATTGTATTTTATTGCCTCTGCCTGTTTATCTATATTCCGGTCTAATTATCTAAAACTACCGTACGCAGGCAATATTTGAGGTATTTATAGTGGGAGGATACGTTTTTTTCTCTGAAAGGTTGGACAGTGGGATTTATATGTAGGTCCTTTATTGCAGAAATGATAAGTGGAATCCCTTTTGAAGAACTTTACCTGCTGAAACACAATTTTATATATACATTCACCTGCCCCTGTTCTGCTGTGGGTGCTGCTATATTTTTATTTCTTCTGAATGTCCCAAATCTTTTCTTCTCCTATTCTTGGTTCCAATCTTCATTTTAATTGGTTGGGCTGGAATGACAGAACTGTACATGGGAGTTCATTAGGTCCCTGCAGCCCTGGGGACTGCAGGGATACCCAGCATGCCTCAGCCTTATACCCTGAGCTGCTCTGTGATTTATTTAAATAAGAAAGCAATTATGTAGTTATGTGTGTTTTATTGCAAAGGAATGTCATCTGTCCAATATTAATGCAATAAAGAACTTGCCTGATCACTTGCCTGATTTTTTTTGCAGAATTATAGTGTCTCTTTAAGAGCCGACATAGCAGTTGGGACTGCTGATTGACCGGCAATGACCAGAAGTAAGCTAGAAATGTCTGTTACCCCCACCCATCTAAACTTAGTGTCACCCTTGGAGGAAATGTAAACTTTCCAGCCAGATGTAGCGTTATTTTTTTCGGTGTTTCCAGGTAGTATTGTATACTTTTCTTGCATGATTCTTTTGCAGAGGCAAAGTCAGGAATTAGGGTAATGATATCTTGCAGATGTTTTAGACATATAAAAAGCCTTAGCCCACCTATGAATATAATATTATCATTCTATGGTGGGCTAAAATACTGCATTCCATTGAAACTGAACCCTTTAAGTGCCATATACTTCCAGTGGCTGTGCCAAATGAACCTGTGCAGAATCTATGTTTTTTAATTTATAATATCCCCATCATTATTTTACTTGCAGTTTTGTTTATTCGACTGATTTTTTTGGCTTGTCAGCAATTGCCAGGAAGGGTTCTTCCTCCATGGCAATGTTTTCAGTTTTGGCACAAAGTAAATGCTGGTTTAATGGGAAAGCTGGAGACTGCAGCATCTCGCTCCTCTGCGAGCACAATTTCGTTTCAGGCACAAAACGTCTCGGCCATAAAACGACACACAATATGACTCCCAAAAGAGGGGGATTAATTAAAGACCACATGAAAGAAGTGCAAACAGAAGTAAATATTTTGTGCCGTAGGCAGAGACCGGGAAGCTGTTTACTCAGTTGAGCACAGAATATCTGATATTTCCTGCTTTTTTACTTTGCAAATTTTTTCTTTCCTTTTTTTAAGCTTCAGAATGCAACACAGGTTGGAAATTGGACATAAGAAGCAAAACTATTAAATAATTTTGTAGCTCGCTTGTTTGACGTCAAATGAAACTTTATAAAGTTTCACATCCAATTAAGTCTTCACGGCTGTTGGAGAGGGCTGGTTGGTTGCCAGCAGAGAAGGACAAATTTAGACTTTCCTTTTACCTAAATTATTGGCAAAAATTGGGATATTTCTGCAAACTATGAAGCCTACCTGGAGGTGTTGGCAGAAGCAGAATTCCCTGCAGAGACTGACAGTGCTACATCGCTGCCTCTCGCTTAGTAGAAAACCTTAGGACTAATTAATAACCAAGGTGAGTTCATTTGCCAAAGTAATTTATAACTCTACTGGAGATAATTCACTTATCTTTGTCAATATGGTGACAGTTCAATATTTTTTTCTAGCACATGGTTGGAAGGTTGAAGTCAGTAAACCTTCACCACATGACTCAGGTAGCCAGGAGGTTCACCACACTTTTTCACCTATCCCAACCCACCTCTTCATTGCCGAACCCAATTTTGTAATTTACCCATCTACCCATTTTAAACCCATCTAATATAAGGACAGTTATATCACAATAACAATATAACATTACAAATATTTATAACAACAACATTATATCCTAAATATTTATTATTAAACAATATTTATATAGCCCCAACATATTACGCAAAATAAATAACAATAAAGTTTGACACCTATGACATGATGCTCAAAGGCAACGCTCACCCAAACATGCTCCCAGCCGAACCAGACACAACCTTGGCTTGGAAATTGAGAACTTCTTTGCAGCCATCTTTTAACCACCACCAAAAGTAAAAAACACCTTTTAACTTTAAATTGAGGAGATACCACACCTGAGATGACTCTCCCACCTATTTATCAACATGCCCAATGCCCCCTAGGGATCTAATCTGCCACTGCCATCAAGCCTCCCCCCTAAACTCCCAATTAACCCTTCAGCAAAGTCAGGCGGAGGGGCAATTCGCTCCTATTTTTCACCTAACTGAAATCCCACTTCCTGTCTAACTTTCTTATAACCTCTCTCATATTCTTCCCCTACCATTCAAAACCATCCAATCCTGCTTTCTTCCTAACTATCTGACCACCATTTCCTATTAATTACCCTTTTAATGCCCTTGTACCCCTAGCACCAGGGCATGCTAGACATTCACCTACTCCTATTCAGGCTACTCCAGTTCCAGTCTTTGTTTTCACTAAGCTGAGTAAATTATCCCTTGTATCACACAAATACTTTGCTTTTGATGGTTCAATAGATTCACACAAATACTTTGCATAAAAATGTACACTATAGGCTAAACATACTGAAAAAAAGATTTTGATTTTAAATAATTTTGAAAAAATGTATGTGCTATTGAAAAATAGGTATCATAGGGGTGGCCACAAAGATGGGGCTGACAATGTCAATACCATTGTCATATGTCATTAAAACAACCAACTTTGAGAAAAATCCAATAAACCTAACCTAATGAATTTGGGATTTGGTGGGTATTCAATCTCACAAAGAAGTTCTGACTGACAATTGAACCTGTGACCTAGGCTGAAAAGGGAAGAGTGCTAGCCACCGAGCCAACCATACCGCTATGGAGCAATGCACTTCGGTAGCTGCAAGCTGTATGTATGTGACTATATTCCCCCTCCAAACCATTAATCACAATATTACCCGTGGAACCCCCAGATAGAACCTCTAGGATGTCATTTGCGGTAAGCAGAGTTTTTTCAGGTGGGGTATTAAACAACAGCATCTGTAATCCAGGGAGTTATTGTTATCCCTTTCATGGAATAAACTTGTTCCAAGCTATCAGTTCTGCTAGACTTTAGATTGTAAATTGTTTGAAGAAAATGTTTGAACCGCTTGCCTAATGACAGACATAGCACTTAATACACAGGTGTTACATTGCATTTTTAGCAAATATTTTAGACTGACAACTTGAATTAAGCAGAAAGAAGAAAACTTGTTCCGGAAAACTTCTCCACCTAATTTGCTAGATAGTAGGATAGCGAGGACACAAAGATCCACCTGAGAGATTGACAGCCTCTGACCTACATTGCTCACTCTCTAAAGTAATTGAAATTGTATAAAAAACCTGCATTGTGTTTTTGATGTAAACAGCTTCTTTTTTATGAGTAATAAAAAAAACTGCAGAACTGGTACATTGTCTGATAACATATTATTTTTTTATATCCCAAAGTGCAGTCTGTGGTTCAAGAGGGAACGGCTATAGATCAGAGAGTGCTCATGGTGGCAAGTATATCAGAATAGAATTAGACTTTCCAGAATTGGCTTCTCTGTAAGCATCTCCACTGTAGATCTGTAGACTTTGCCTGAGAGTCTCATACCTCCAGGGTTATATGGCCTTCCCAGTGGGCTCGATGCTATGGGCTTACTATCTCTCTCTGATTCATGTCCCCATTGTGATCCAGGCTTAGTGTAATCCAAAAGTTAGTGAGAATGTTCCACAAAATCGATGTTCTGCTGCCTCTGAAAGGGCACGTTTAGTAGGCACAGAGAGTGCAGAGAAGGATATATGTTCCGTAATATGTTGGTGCTATAAAAATCCTGCTTAATAATAATAATAATATTATCACTGTTCAGTGTGAAATAACTGAGAAACAATAAGGCCCCTTGGTTCAAAAACCAAAGCTGTTATTTGCCCCCAGCTGCCTCTCTTCACTCACTATGCTGTCAACTGCGGAGTTTGACATTGCCATGTGTTTGACTGCGATTGATTGTTGTTTTTGCTCCAAAGGAGGACAAGCAACCACATGGCCAGAATCAACTTATCAATTTCAGGAACTGCACTATGATCCACCACAGCCATGTGTGAACACATGCTCAAACTTCCCAACAGCTTCCATTGAGATGAATGGGAGCAGTCGTGAGCATGGTGGAGCCTTCAGTAGAACACTAAGGTCAACAACAAGTATTTAATGACCCTAAGTCTGATGAAATGGATTACTCAGAGAGAAATTAAATAAAAACTAGAGTACCTATAATCTTCTTACAGAAGTGCATGCATACACACAAAGCTTTTATTCAAAATATACATTCTGAGCTCAGGTACACTTTGGATGCCCATGAAAATTATTGTAATACTTATGTTAATACCAAAAAACTATTTGTCATGTAATACATTCATTATGAACTACAATGTATAGCACCATTAGGAACCCACCCATGCTGTAACATGATTTATTGACCAATGCTAAAGCCTATTTTAATTCTTCTTCCTCATCCTCTAAAGTACCGCTTTAAGAACTTGCAATCAGGCAGGTCTTTATTGCAGAAATAGGTATGCAATGTTCTGCAACAAGACTTCTTCCCTGCCTGATTGTTCCCTTTAACTGTCAGAATTGCTGAGCTGTGAATGCGTTACTTCACCATAGCCAGCCTTTTGTGGCTTTCCCTACAGCTGCCAGGACTGCATGACATTCTGCGTGCCTGCGCAGAAGCTACGTGTTAGCCACAGGTGTCCCCCACTTGCACCTATAATTTTTTTCACCTGTATCCCCCCGTTCCAGAGAAATTTGAATTCAGGTGCTAGAAGCCTTCACCATTGGGTAGTTTTTTTTTTGATGAGCAGGGTTTTTTATGTTCTGGCGAAAGGCCTAATGATGAAATTTTAGGGGGTGCTAGCCACAGGTGTCCCCCACTTGCACCTACATTTTTGATTTTGTACATCTCCCCATTCCAGAGAATTTGGGGTTCAAAGTGGGGAAGTGGACAGGATAGTGTAATATGACATTTCTAGTTTTGTGACAGGTAGGTATAATGTTAGGGGTCGCACCTTCTTGCTATGTAAGTTGCCCCGGGGGTCCATAGTTAATATGTTTAATTTCAGGCTTCTAGACACACTTATGTTTTAAATAGCAACCCTGAAGTTTTTATAATTATGACCCCCATATTTTAAAAGGTATTAAAGGTGGGGAGATTTGGGGTACTGCTAGCTATGATCATCCCCTGTATACCATAAAAATTTCAGGTCGGTATGACATACTGTTCAGGAGATCCGGAGGTTTGTACTGGGAGAGATGTAAGGCTGCAGAACATTACATTGGTATACGTCCCCTGGTAGTTTTTTTTCATGGTTAGTTTTTTTTGTTAGGACACCGGCTAATCAAAATGGCCAAAATTCAGAAAAAGAAGAAGAAAGAAGATGGAGGAACCTGCGACAGAATGGGGTCAGATGAATAAAAACTGTGTTTTAGTTTTATTTCATTCTGTGGGGTGGGACAAACATTCTGGTCCTTTCTGGACGTTCTTCAACTGCTTCTTGAAGCCCTAGCTACCTTCCCCACCTAAGTTTTCTAAGTTTTACAGCTGTCCATCCCCCATTCTCCCTTTCGGCCCACCGGCTTGGTGCCCATGTCCCATAGACTTGTATATGGCAGGCACATCTAGGATTCCAGACTGGGTGCTCATTTTCTTTCCAAGCCAGTAAATGCTCTGTATTTCATTAGGCTGTTAGTTTCACCACTGCAGATGCTGTCAGGGGAATTTAAATACAGCTGAGAACTTTCTGATCTTCAAACTAAAATGGTAATTTTGTCCTGCAATGCAGAACTGGTATAGATCACAGACATAGATCTGATTTGTGAAGCCTAACATTACCACAGTCAAGAAAGAAAAAATAATATGTATTTAAATTGGATACAACTGTGCATGTTTCATCGTGAAAACATGTCAATGTAAAACGCCTCCTGATATTTTGATCCAGTTAAAATCAATTCATATAATTTATAATCCGACCGGATCCCTCATAAAAAATAACTTTTGTAACTAGAGAACAAAACACGAGAAAAAGAGAACAGTTTTGACTTACTCCTATCTGATGTTTTATCAAAAAAGATTATGTCTAAGCCTGTACCAAATGCGAGAAACAATAAAAGGATGATTTGCTCGTCTCCACAAAGAAATGAATTATATCCAGAATCAATAAGAAAGGCTTTGATAAACTGCTGTACAATCATATCCTTGGGCATCAATTAAAATTCTTTAATGCTAGTTTAATCTGAGCAGAGCCATCAGAGAAAGATACAGCCGCTGAAAAAAGAGATTATTGAACTTCAGCAGAGCAAATGTTTGCAATTTAAGTTACTCAAGGCTAAAATATATATAGAATTAAAGAACTCTCACCAGAGAGGTTTTGGGCACAACTGCACAACCTGAAGGACTGCTTTTTTAACTTAAAGTCAGGAAAATTCTCGCTTTCTTTTCGGTCACATTATGTAATTCATATGTTAGGAAAACTGCCTAGTAATTCTAGTAGTGTCAATTATTATACAGTATTTATATAGCGCAGACATATTAGGCAGTGCTGTACACAGTCATGTTACTAACTGCCTCTCAAAGGGGCTCACAATCTAATGTCCCTACCATAATGAAATTTTTAATACAGTCTAAGGTCAATTTTGGGGAGAAGCCATTTAACAGAACTGCATGTTTTTGGATTGTGGGAGGAAAGCGAAGTACCCAGAGGTAACCCACACAAACACGGGGAGAACCTGCAAACTCCACGCAGATAAAGTCGTTGCTAAGATACGAACCTGGGACCTAGTGCTGCAAAGGCCAGAGTGCTAACCACTGAGCCACTATATATTAATGAATAAGTTTGAAATACATTTGCCAAACACCCCCCCCCCTTCTTTTCTTCTTATCTTCTCTTTATATGAATTCCTCGGGTGGGCAAAATACATTTAATTCTAAAGCAGCCACGTACCTTTTTGGTTCAAAGAGGAAAACTTTGGAAGTCAAAACGGCTCAGAGAGCAAAATAGAACATGTGCCTACTTAGGAAAAACAAAAAAAATATGAAGGTCATGAATTAAAAGCAACATTTCTGTTTTCACATTTCCAAACTAATAAAATTTGTGGGAGCACCCCCCAAACATGTTGTGTTCTACATTTTCAGCAAGGGATCTGTAAGGTTCTTGAACTTTGCTGTAAATCCATGTTATTTGCAGCTTGAGATTATTTACATTATTTCTTCAACTTACCAAGTGACGTACACCTAAAGTTTGCAATCATTTCAAGTTCTGGCAAACACAGATATCATCCCAATTATAAAACAAGAAGACCTTCTGTAAGAGGCTTTACCAACAGAGTTTTGTGTGCTGTTTGTAGTCGTGTGTTCTCAAACTGTTCCAGATACCAGATGTACCAAATAGTAAATAGATTTTATATTACAGGGAACAAATCAGGAAATACATACAAAAGCAAACAAAACCACCATCACTAGTATGGTCTACTGTATACACTAAAAAACATACACTAGATAACCAGATAACACCAAGGAAGCTGCACTGGTCCCTGAAACGTCCATTGACCAAGTGTCACTCCAAATCTGAGGACCAGAGCCAACAGTGTCATGGATGTCTGTAGGCACAGAGGTGTTCTCACAAACCAGGACATACATTACTATTTATGCAAGGAGAAAGTCAAGACCAAATGTAATATTTTCCGGAATCTGCTTAAGTACAAATAAAATTTTGTCATGAACTGAACATTTAAAATAGCTATTTGTGCTTAAGCACTACGGTGCTGTTGGATATGACCACAATTTGTGACGCCATTATTGTGACATTTTGTGACGCCATTATTGTGCTGATAACTGTTCTTCTTTCCGGAGAAGAAATTGTAACTGAGGCTCTGCACTGCATGCATATCCCTGCTTCTGTTTTATTTTGAGGATTCTGAGGATCTCTTCCTTCTCCACCTCTTCTGGTGCTTGTAGACTATATGGCCACCTCTAGAAAGATCTCCAGTCATCAGTGGGCAGCACTGGGCCTGATATATTAAAGCTATCCAAGATTGGAGATGGTAGACTATTATGGGTGAAACTGGGTGATTCAGAAAATCTGGAAAGGATTTCTTAAAAATCATTTTATAACCATTGGCACATGTTTTCAATCCTTGACCAGATTCATTCCATGTTTGCTGTACCATCCAGATTCTCTTATGATAGTCTATCTTCCCCAGTCTGGGAGAGCTTTAATAAATTAGGCCCTGTGAAGCAAAGCCTAATCTCTATCAAGATGGCTCCTTCACATGGTGGAGAACAAGGAATGTTAAATTAATATTGGGAAGCTCATTGTTAATATTAGTGAGGAGTTCTTTGTCATCTGTTTGCTTTTTGAGAACAGCTTTGCCACCTCAGGTTCTCTTTACCAGGTGATCGCAGTCAGAGATAAGACAACACTCTATAAAGGACAACAAGTCAACCAGACTTAGGTGCCCAGCAAAGGAGATCCATGCAATCAGGTATGCACTGGTTATTTTCATCCTGGAAAAAAAATCAGAATCTTACATAAGCCAAGGTCAGGGAAATGCCAGAAGTCCGCAGAGCTCCTAAAGTCCTGTTTGGGCTAAAAGCACCATTCTTCTGCTGCACCCCAACCATCCCAGCTGACATTAGTCAGATATATCAACCTGAAAACATCTACATTGTGTTGTCTCAAGTTATAAAAATGAGGAGTTATAAAAACAAGGACGCAACTGTAGCTACATAGCACCAATCAACTACTACAAGCCAAAATGAGATAAATTTAAAAATATTAGCTCAAAGGACTTCTACAAGGCTGAGAAGAACAAGGCCTAGCATGTAGAATTGTATATAGCAATGAATAAGAGAGGCCCGTAGCCGTAAGAATTAGG
>NC_092871.1:3688112-3696560 GCF_032062135.1 Pyxicephalus adspersus | reverse complement strand
GCTAGAAGGTCCGAGCTACCCTGGTCAAGTGTATTAACATTTTAGGAACCTAGAAATCTCTATGAAGCAATTATTATCAATAAAGGAATTTTGGGAGATTTTAGAGGTTTGGTGGGGGGCCTCAAAGCAGAATTTTCATTAAAAAAAAAAAACACCACTTACCTTTACTTTTGTAGAACTCTTGATTCCTCCACACTCTGATTCCATTCGATCCCGTCCTGAATTTCGTCTTTTTCTTCCCAGTGAGGAGGAACCAGCAGCTGCCACAATCTTCTGGAGTTGTCTTCCAGGATTTTCTTACATCATTCACACATCATCATACCACATCATGCTTTATGTTTTCTCCTGTTTTTGTTTTACATTGCAGTGAAAGCTGCTTCTGCAAATGTCTGAGATTGGACATGCACAAAAGGAGCAGCCTGAAGTCCGATATCCAAGGAGCCTCTTTGTTTCTCATTTATTCTATTTTGCCACAGACAGAAGTGGTAAAAGACAAAAGGGGGGGGTCCTCCCATGCAAAGTAAAAATTAAAAGTATTTTTAAAAAAATACTTTTTCATTATTTGAAAATGTTACTCACCTTTTTAAATATTGTTAAAAATGCCATGATAGATCTGCTTTAAATAGTTTTGCTATTGAGTTTCATACATCAACACGTCTCTGCTCACAATAACCAAAAAACCAACTGTCAAATGACCTGAGCAACAGGTGGTCAACTAGAAAATGGCCAGCAAATGGCAAACTGCCAGGTGAAAGCCTTAAAAAAATGTCCTCTACATCTTACCGGTATACACTGAGAACAGTTAATTCAACCGAACAAGACATTTCCATTTAATACTCTTGATTCCTCCACACTCTGATTCCATTCGATCCCGTCCTGAATTTCGTCTTTTTCTTCCCAGTGAGGAGGAACCATTGATGAATTGATCAAGGACTTCTCAATGACGCTATACAACTTTGCTAATTATTCTGGATTTACACAAAAAATGAGCTTAGCTTTGTATGGAAATGGTGACACCTTTCTGCATTGAGCAGGGATCGTGGAGGCTTGACTAAGTAATCAGAGGAGTTTAATTGAAATGTGCCGATTCCTTCCATTTCTCCATCAGCTGAATGGATATTGTATCACATTGACAGGGAAATATATTCATGGGATATGTTGGAAATAATTGAATTTGTATTGACTGTAAAATCTATTGTGTGTTAAGAATAAAACATGATGTGCAGAGAAGTATTATTTTATCTAGTAGAGAGGTAAAATAATTTTGTAGAGTCAGCAGTATGATGAACAAGTGGTTAACATTTCTGTCTTGTAAGGTCTGAAATCAGTCCCTATCCTGGGATAATATCTGCTGGGATGTTGGATGTTTTCCCCATGTTCATGTGTATTTTGTACTACAGAAACTAAAATAATGTTAGCACTGTGAAGGTGCAGGAATTGGTATTCCCATTGGCAAACCATCCACAAGGCAGGGATGCCAGGAACAGTCCAAGTAAGTTTTGTTTTGCATATTTTTTCAGCAAAGCAGCAGGCAAATGCAATTCCAATACAAGAAGGCTTTGCACAGTAAATCCATTGCATAAAGAGAACACAACATCTGCTGTTCCAAGTCACTAACTAAACTCAAGTTTGTTCCTGCTTAGAAGTTGGGTTTATTTCCACATTGGGTTTGATGTAGACTTCCACTGTTGGATGTTTTCTGTTTCCTGAATGTATTTAGAAAACTAAGTGGATGAACTTTAAATGAATTTATGATTTGTACAATTGTTGTTCTGTTTTTTTTCTCTTTCTTCCCCTGATGCCACCAATTTTTCAGACCCATTGTGAGCTTCGGCCATTGGGCAGCCGCTGCTGATGTGACTTCAGTGCACGCTCATGAGTTACGTAGTCTCCAGCATCTAGGTCTGTTTGGGGAAATGCCCCATACAGAGTCAGGTTCTAAACCACATGGGTTTACACAAGTCTACCATGAGCTTCATCAGCCATTGGGCAGCCACTAGTGATGTAACTCCAGTACACACTCACATAGTCCCCAGCATCTAGGTCAGTGTTTCTTAACCTGATTAACATGGGGGAAACCTTGAAATAACTTAAAAGTCTTCAGGGAAACCCTGCTATAATCACTAAATCCACAGCTCACCATACACTGGTGTGACGATTAGTGAGAAGAATGACTCTTACTTGGCTGGGCAGCGGGAGTAACCTTTACAGATAGCCAAAAAGATCATTGGAATTTGTTAAACTAATTTGAGAGGCCCAAACTGTTCATTGCTCAGGCAACTCCTCACACTTTTGGAGGATCCTTAGGGTTCCATTCAATCCTGATTGAAAACACTGATCTAGGTTTTTGTGAGGAGATGTCCTATACATTGACATTCTCTAAACCACATTGGTTGTGCAGTGTAAGCAAAAAAACAAAAAGCTACTAGAAGCCAAGAAAAAGTATAAACATCCAGTCGACTGCGAATGCTACTATCTCATGATGTGTCCCCTCAAGCTTTAAGCCTGTAATGTCCCGATTAGAGTGAATGGAACAAAGAAAAGGCTCTAATAATAAAATAGAGAAAGGGGTGAAAGGAGACTCCTTTGCTGCAGACTGTTAGTTATGATCCATTCACTCTAATAGAAACAGCTGGATAGGAATACTGTAACTCTGATCCAAGAAATCATATTAGTGCCCATTTTAAAATATTCTAACATCTTTATCATGAAGGTCCAGTCTACTTTGTGGAAAACCTCACATTTACCGCTTCCTCACTAAAGCGCAGGCGCATCTCTCCGCTTGCTGATAAACATGCTCTTCCAAAGTTTACCATTTTCGCCCCTCCTGCCAGCCAGTCAAGAAGAAATAGCCTCCTAATCGCCCCGGCTCTTCAGCAAACTCAGACACAGCAGTCAGCATTCATGCAATGTATCTCTACTGGTACCGTGCCCCCTAGCTCTGCTGAGCATTTCTTCTACACCTGCCTGCTATTTGAGTGCTTTCCCTGTCTAGCTCCTGTGTTAACCCCTTGTTGCCCAGTCCTTTGTTTCCCTGATGTTCCCTTGTAGTTTTCCAGTATTCTTCTGTGTCTGTGGTGATGCCTGGTTCTCTCTTTTCACAACCTGACATCAGCTAGCAGCGCAACATCCTCACCACTGGAGGCTCTGGTGAAGACCTGACTGCTGCTTAAACTCTGCGCCTTGGTCCTTCTCAGGGCTCATACCACTCGTTGTGCAAGCCGCTACGGAGAGTAGATTTTTTTATTACTTTATGAGGCTTCTGCATCATGTAGTAACTGGATTTGGGACTTTTTTAAATTGTCACACATGAACTTTTAAACATGCAAAAACCCTAGAGAGTTTTTAGTTATTGTGCATGTCCTATAAAACAAGAATACAAAGACTACACCACCTCTTAGAAAGTAAAAAAAAGAAAACCAGTAAAATTGTTACTAGTTCTAGCAGTAGTAATAAATAATAATACTGGTGATTTCATAAAAGTATTTGTTCTCCTTCCGAATGACTTGATACAAATGTTTGTCTCCTGCTTCTCTCCTGTAAAATATGGAGTAAAGCTCGGCAATAAAGAAAAGGGCCATTATGTAAATGGTTCCTTGTTAACTCCTGTTCCATTCCTCGTTACAAGATAACAATATCGTGTACCTAACCTGTTTCCTGAATTTACAGATTTGGAAAGAATAATTTATAACAACTGCCAGGAGACTCCCATTGAAATCATGTTCCTGAATAGATTTATATGCCACAATTTGTCTGAGAGGAATACCTTGCATAGAAAGTGAGACATTTAAAAATGTATGACTGCGGGCAAGATGCCGGGCAGATAATGGCCATTTTCATACTGAAATTATCCCGAGAACTTTATTCATCAATTGCTTTGTTTCTCAAGTGAGCCTTTCAAGTCTTTCGCATTAGAAGGGCACGTGGCATAGTTAATACATGTTCTACCCAGACCTCCTTACTTCTGTAACTTACATCTTATTGAAGTTTTACTTATTGCACATAGAGGAACAATCGCCAGTAGAATAATACATTAATATCAGCTGAAAAAGAATAGAAAAGATAAAAAGCATGTAGAATAGGAGCAGATTTCCAGAAAAATAGCTTGTAGTTTTAGATGCTAAATTATTGAAGGTAAAAAAATTAAAAAAAGAAGACCTTAGTGTCAGATGTGGTAATGGTTTTTTAGTATGCTCTTGATATTTTTAAGTAACATGTTTCCATTGAACCTGCACCACAAATAGGATATCTGCTTGATGTTGCCTCTTTCCATTCCATATAGTCAATGGGACTCAGTCTAGCTCCATCCAATCCTCGAGGTAAAAGCACTAGTACCTGTTCGTGTATTGGCCACCCAACCCTGTATTTATCACCCAACCCTCTAAGAAGGGAAGAAGAGAAGTGAAGCAGTTTTTTCCAGTTGTTGCAGGTCACACATAGACAGGTGATACAGGATTAAGTGACGCCTGGTCCTTGCCAGCGCACATTGCAAGGAGTGATGGGCCGGTGACCCAAGTATTCCACTAGACTATTTTGCTGCAAGAAGGTCACCCGGTTGCACCCCCTAGGATTTCCCCACCAGGAGTGAGAGGGATCAGTGGGCTTCAGTGTACAAATAGCTATCAGGCAAGAACGCACCAAGTCAAGGTGGGGTGGTTAAACAGGTCGGGTTCAGGGCAGGCACAAACAAAGAAAGGTCATGTAACAAGCTGCGGTAACAGGCAAAGATCAAACCAAGATCAAAATCTAGATGAGCAGAACCAAGAATACAATGTCAGAATGGCAGATAACACATTGAGGATGCAACAACCAAATCCTGGAACTAAGTAGGTTTAAATAGGCTTCGCAGCCAATAATGGAACAGAATTGAATCCAGGTTTACCTATCTTCTCCTGTCTTGGAGAGGTTGCAGGTTCCAAGCAGATAAGCCAGGCAATGCCTACCAATAGCAAATACACATCAATTGTCACAATTAGCACAAACTGGCTGAGCACAAATGCAGTATAGATAATAATTGGAGCAATCTAGGACATAAGCAATCAAAAAAGTTGGACATAAGCAGACAGACAAACCAGTTGACCAGATAGATGCCAGATGTCAGGCAGCCTAATTAGGCCCCCACACCGGATTGTGGGAAGTGTGTGAAGTCTGAACTGAGCAGTGCAGTGTAGCAACCACTAAAAAGCTAAGTTTACACAAAGCACATCACCAATGTTCACTCACAGTTTAAGTCTTGTTTGCCCACTGGCTTTCCTGGAGCTCTGTCCCCTTTTCTTGCAGTCTGGAACACAGCACGTTCTTCTCAACCTGGAACCCTCTGGCTGCCTTCTCAGCCTGGAACCCTCTGGCTGCCTTCCCATCACACTCCAGCCTCTGACTGATCACATTGCAGCACACTGGCTGACCATCTCCCCCCTCATTCACCTGTGTGCAGAAAAATATAAGCCAAATCAGTCTTGGGTTTGGACTGGGAACCCACCCTTTCACTCCCTTGGCTGACTCCAGGGCCCTAAAGAACCTGGTTTCTTTTCTAGGAAACCTATTAATACCCTCTTTTCCTGGAGCCTTTAACACTTTCCCTGCATTTCCTAGGGACACACGGTCATAATATATATATAATGTTTATGCTAAAATAATTTGAATTCTTCACTAGTTTTATGTTTAGGTTATTAATGCCAGATAGCATACTCAAGATTTCTCTGAAAGTTAAAAATTAAACTCAATCATTAGCTTGCACTCATCTGATGTTTGTACCATGATTTTGTATCACCGCATTCATGTTGTCACCATAATACACTGTCCACCTGTCAATGCTAAGCTGACATCCTTCTATACCAGTGATCCCCAACCTTTTGGAGCTCGCAGAACACTAAATGCACGGACTCTGGACCACCCATGCACGGCGAGCCATGTGTCACTCAAAGGAGAAGAAGCTCCCCCTCAGAGTGACGTCATGATGCCAGAACTTGCCAACTGCCCTGAGCCTGCGATGTCTTCGGGAGACATACTCTGGTCGGTGCGTCCCCCAAGGGGGGTCCTTCTCCTGACTCCGCAGCGGGGTGCCCCAGCCAGAGCCACGGCCCACCTGTCAGTGGGCCAGGGACTGGGGGTTGGGAACCCCTGCTCTATATTTTGTAATTTAATAATGTATATTTGGCATTTTGGTCTCAAGTTTTCTTTATATTCAGAGACTAACTTATGCTCTTCCTCCATGGGATCCTCTTCAGCCTATTTTTAGCGACTGGGAATCACCTCTGCCCCCTGATGCCTCTGCCCATAAACAATGGATTCATATTTGTTAACTTTACAGAGAGTTAATTTGTAGATCTGGCTGCCCTCTTCTCCACTGACTTTCCATGTTCTATTGCAGGATCTTATCCATTTTATGTAATTAGAAAGACTGGGCACAGAAACCATGCCAGACTCGGATACTCAGGCTGATCATTTTTTCAAAGGGTGGTTTAATTTTACGTGGGATAGACCTCTTTGCTCAGTCCATTTTAATATACACGAATGAGGAACTGCACAGGTAGGATCAAGTTTTGGGTAAGTCCTGCCCTATCTCCCTTCAAGCACTTTACCTTCACACCTGGTTGACTTTGAATTATGTTTGGGATATCTCAAGCTGGTTGGACCTTTTTGTTAATGTTCACTATTGACCACTGTGTTTTTGCATCCTACATTTTGTTACTTAGCACCATCCCTTTGTTTGTTCCCTTCTTACTCTTTTTGCCTCTTTCCTTTTTCTTTACTTGATCTTTTTTCTCTTCTTCCCTTACTCTTCCGTGAAAGTTGTTCATGAGGTTATACTCATGTTTATTACTTTTCAATAAAACATTTATTAAAAAAAGACAAAAAAATGGAGTCCTTGATATTCATACCACATGCCTTTAAACATTGACATAGAAAAGGACCGGCAATCGTCTACAAGAGGAGGCTTTACATTCTGCCAGAGGCTAAATCTATCACAGATAGAGAGTGAGGGGCTTGCTCCTGTCGCGGAATAGGCTACATAATAGTAAGTGCTTGTTGAATATCCTTGGTAATAGCAATAGCACTCCACTGTAAAATAGATATGGGTACAATGGGTACAAAAATGCCCATATAATGTTTAGAACTGTTGGTTAAAGGTTTATTCAACTATTTATTTATTATGTGATTCTAAGAGTTAGTTATGTTGCCTGATATGTGTATGCTTGCCATGTACATGCTTATCCAAGGTCTCATGCTCCAATACATGGCTTTGTTTTCCCTCCCTGTGTGTGGCTTTGATACTTTTACAAGACTGTAACAATGACTGATCTACTATGTGAGTGATTCTTATTGTGTTTGGATATGTGGCACATAGTTCTATGTAACATTGTCACAATGTTATCAATAAGGGTTGGTCTATTCTAGACTCAGAAATACGATGTTGCTCCTGATGAAGCATAAAAAGCGAAACGTGTTTGGAAATCACAATGATTATTAGGAAAAGCTGTTATTGTAATAGTCACATTTTTAACATTGTGCATATGCTTGTAATTTTTATGTATTTTATTTAAGAATAAATTGATATTTTAATGTTCATTTAAAAAATGTGTAAACTCAAAGAATAATCTGTGATCCTATAACAATGTATGTAATTTGACTGTGTCAAAGGAAACCTATAATAGTATTTTTTTAGGTTTACATTCACTTTTTTATTCCATTTCATTTCATTCCATTCCAAGACCGATGCATTGGTGCAGTCTATATACGTTCTTCGAGGTCTACAATAGGCCTCCATTCTGTTTCCTAACACTTCTGTCAAATAAGTTTTGTATCTGACATAATAAAGTGTCTCAACAGGGCATTGTCAGCTCTTTGAACATTTTATAGGAAGACATTAACCATACCAAGCAACAAAAGCAACAACTTCCATCCATCGCCTCTTTCGGGAAGATGAAGACTTTTACAAGTGTATAATAGGCTATTTCCTAAGCATGTCACAGCTAGAATTTCTCCCAAAGCAAACTTTATTTCAAAGTGAATTGCTTAGGATCATTTTCTGATGCGTTTCCACCAAATGGCTCTCTTGTTAACAATTGTTTGCGTCAAGAATCCCTCCAGCAGTACCGAGCCTTCACCGCTGCCGTGCAGATAGAAGAAACACGTTTAGCTGTCACTGTGTGCTGGTTAATGACATTCAGCAAATAAAGAGCTGCAGCCAAACATATGCTGTCCTCTCTATTGTAAAGATGTTTCTTTGTGCAGTGACAAAACTACATGCATTTCAGCCCCAATGAAAAATCTGAAACTGGGCCCCCATTTGTGGCAACTCTAGCCACCACTGATGGTCCCTTAGCTTTAGATTTATAAGTGCCAGTGCTTCATTTTGACACAGCTCCTATAATTGAAGACATGCATCCTCACAGCCTTAGATCAGAGTTCACCCTTATACATCGGAGTCTCCCCTTTAAGTTAGAG
>NC_092871.1:3682956-3687723 GCF_032062135.1 Pyxicephalus adspersus | reverse complement strand
GAAGAAAAAGAAAGGGGGGAGGGAAAAAAGGAAGAAAAATGACAGGAAAGAGAAGGGGAGAGGAGAGAAAGAAAGGAAGGAAAATAAAGAGGAAAAAGGGGGAGAGGGGAAAGAGGGAAGAAACAGAAAGGATTAGAAGGGGAAGAGAAGAAGGAAGGGCGGAAAAAAAAGAAAGAGGGAAAGGGAAATGAAAGGATGGTAGAGAGGAAGGAAGGAGGCAAGGAAGAAAATGAAAAAGGGGAGAGGGGGAAGATGGGAAGGAAGGAAGAAAAAGAAAGGGGTGAAAGGGGGCTAGGAAAAGGAAAGAGAGGTAGGGGAAGAGATAAAGGAAGGAAGAAAGAGAGGTTGGAAGGAAGGAAGGAAGGAAGGAAAGGAAGTTTGAAGAGAGGGAACAACAGCTTGTTCTGTCTATAAACATCTCCTTTGCTTTGTGTTAATAACAATAGTCTCCCGCAATTCAGCGCAGCCTTCTGAAATCTTACAAATGCCTCTCGCAGTGTTTACTGTAAAATGACTTCATTAAGTCTGACCTTTTGTTCAGAAATCAATAACTCATTTTCAGCACAATGACCTGACGATGGATGAGCATTTTAGGAGCATTATTGTCTATCTTATCCCATTCTGCAGAATTCAAAAACACACAGAGACACGGCTTTATGAGTGCTTAAATGCAATAAGAAAGGGACCCCCGCTGCTGGAGAAAGGGACGAGCACCAGGAGAGTCAGTGCTGTACAGTGTATAAAGTTTATGGTCTTCAGTAACATTCCTCTGTAATTGGATATACAAGAGATAAAAACAGGAAGTAAACAGCTACAGAATAGAAAGATATAAACAGGAAATATTTTACCCATTAAAAGACATACAGATAAATACACACAATCATGTGATCCCCATGCTCTTTACCTTCATATTATGATGAATGTGATAATGCATTTTTATTCTCAGGTTTTGCATATTCTGTGTTTCTGCGAGGGGTGGTTTTTGACCCGGGGAAAATAAGGGGGCATCCAAATGCACAACATTCCAATTCCTTATACTCATTCTGCCCTGTAGATTGTGGTGACTAAAGTACACACATTTTTAAAGTACATTACATTTTATTAAAGTACACTTTTACATTTTATTTCTTGGTGGTGCTTTAAACCAAAGGTTTGATGGGGGAATTTCTTTTGACTTTATACTTTATAGCAAAATGTGTTCCTTCTTCTCATCTCAGAGATTTGTGATGTATGCTTACCCAATATCTACAACAGTAGAAATAACTTCCAGGGCTGGAGAAACCGCTGCTAATAATTATAATATCTACAAATCATGGTACAAAAGTGTAAAAGCACAAGAAAGCTTCTCTACTCATGCAATTCCTTCTTCCTATTGTCTGGTCTGTAGGGGAACATTTCTGACAATAACACGGCCAAACTGGCTTTGTACCTTGTCAAACCTTTTTAGCCTTAAGAAATGAACATTAAAAACAAGTGATTTACATACCACAAACATTCGGAGCGTTCAGGAAATAAATCCACCTTCAAAAATTACGATAAATTAGATAAAAATTGCATGCTTTTGATTAAAAAGAAGACCTTAGAGCTTCTTTGGTCTAAGAGTTTTAAAAATTATATTTAAAACTTTTTTATGAAGAGACAATTATAAATGTATCCCTTAGGTGCTCACACAAAATCCCATATAGGATAGTGCACTCTGGTATGTTCTAAAGAGGTTCCCTCGCATTCATGGCCATTCTTTGTTTTAACTTTCTTTGGTGGTCATTGGGGGAAGAGAAAAAAAAGAGATGAGAAAAGAAGGAGATAATAAAGAAATGAAGAATAGAAGAAGAGAAGGGAAGAGAAGTGAAGAGGAGAGAGGAAGAAGAGAAGATAAGTAAAGAGAAGAAGAAGAGAAGACAAAAAGAAGAAGAGAAGATGGAAAGCGAAGAGAAAAAAAAAAAAAAGTTTAATAGAAGAGAAAGAAAAGAAGAATAGAAGAAGAGAAGGGAAGAGAAGTGAAGTGAAGTGGAGAAAGGAAGAAAAGAAGAGAAGTAAAGAGAAGAACAAGAGATGAGAAGAGAAGACAAAAAGAAGAGAAGATGGAAAGCGAAGAGAAAAAAAAATAAGTTTAATAGAAGAGAAAGAGAAGAGAAGAAATAAGAAAAGAAGAGAATGCGAAGAGTAAAAGAAGAAGAAAGGGGGAGAAGAGAGGAAAGGGATAGATCCCTTACTCTGGTAAAACCATTGTTGATATTATACTTTCCTGAGAGATGAGCGCAGAGGCTTCATTGGTCCCATGCCGGTGGCTCTGCTCAATGATATTGGTGTCAGAACTATATAGTAAGGCAGAAAATCAATCCACAATTGCCTATTGCTCAAGGACCCCTATCAAGGAAACCTGTTAGGAACAACTAATCTATAATACATAATGGTATTCTTTTAGTTAACCTCCCCGGCTTTAACCCTGAGCATTTCAGGCTGGGAATTTAATCTACAAATTGTTATCCCCAAGCATAACCAGGAGACAATTTTGAGTATCGTAGTTTATCATCACTTTAACTCATAATTTCAAGGTTTAACGTTGATTTATGTTGTTGTTGTTTTTTTTTGTTTTTACACAGCCTAAAAAAATAGTATTGTACTGTGATTTTGCCCAGTAAAACCAATGTTATTGTATATTTCATTGATGATTTAGGTCTAATTCTGAAGATATCTGGAGACATAAAAACTTTGCAGCTGCTATCATATATATATATATATATATATATATATATATTCTACAAGTTCTCTGCTTTCAGATTAGGCTTTGGATTTTTAAAGCAAAACTAAAATTTCTCTTTTTATAATTTGTGATCAGACGGGCCATTATTAGGAGGGATTATTGCAGATGGGACATCGTCAGCTTTGTTTGGCAGGATAGCAGTCAGGCTTCCCCTGCACTTGCTGGGACTGAATGAACAAATGAAAGAATTACGTTATCCTGGCCTGGTCAATCAGAATGGACAAAGATTGTATTGAGGAAAAGAAGAAGCATGAAGATGGTAGCGCTCTTCAAAGGAACTGGGAAGGATGAATAGAGAGGTATTTAGCTCGGCTTTAAATTATTTTGGCATATAAAATGCTCAATTTAACATGTGTTAAAAAAGGGGGGAAATGTTTTTTCCAAGGGGGGAAATGTGGTTATGATACAGAATATGACATTTCACACTAAAAATAAACAAAATAACTATTTTTCTACCTTCGGGTAACACAAAGTGATTCTGTAACCTGGAAAGTTTCCAATCTCAGTGAAACAGACAAAATAAAATCAATCACAACATTCCCCACAACAAAATATGAAAATATAAGTCAAACAAAGTTTTCAATTTGCAGCTAAACCAGTGGAAGATACAATCATCTTCCTGCATAATTCAATCAGAGGAAAGCGTCTTGTTATATCGCAGCCGACATCTTTGCTCATTACCGCAAAGTTCTTCTTCTCAGCCCCATAAGGTATTTCAGAAGTAAAATGTAAATACGGATCTTAACGAGAGAAAGAAACGCATGATCACTGTTTATGATCCATGTAGATGAGTTTGTGTCTGGTGAAGTCCTTGGCAGGACAGAGAATGTTTCTCTGACATATAAAGTTTGCCGGTTGTATTGAGCTGCACAGTTGGCTTTATGCTTAAAGTGATATTTAGGTTAGAAATGGATCCTAGTGGGCGGAGTCATCCAATGGCCCCTTTCACCTACATGGTGCTATAGAAAAATCTGCTGCATACATCTTAATGGCAGGATCACCAGCAGGGATAAGTTAAAATCTTTTGATTAAAGTGGACCAATCAGCACATTTTTAATTTTATGCAAAGGGTGGCCCCAGAAGAAGTGGAAGACGATGGTGGTGCCCGGTGTCCAGTTCCCGTTGGAACAAATAAGTAAAGACGGGACCAGATCGACCGGACTGGGATCACTAAGGGATCGACAGAATTCCACCTGTAAAGCACGTACCTTTTTTTTTTTACAGATAGTTCTGCTTTAGTTGCATTTTTGCAACTGGATACTTTTTTTTAATTTAAGCAAACTGTGTCATTTTGCAGATTAAAATTGTTGAATTTGCAAGTTATTGAACACTGTATTGCTTGGAAGAAGGGAGAGGCCTGAGGGATTTCTGGGGGGGACTGTGAGAACATGCCCCAAGTGACATATGGGATACAATGCATTACAATGTACATTTTTCTTTCAATCAGAAGTAAGCTATAGTCAAATGTGACAATGTTTGTGCTAAACATTTTATTGTTATTAAAAGCAAAGTGTTTGGCGGAACAATGGAAACATGCCAAAAGTAAAAAAAAAATTGGCATATCAAATAAAAATAAAATATAATTAGAACGTTTCTTTTTTTTATTCTAGGAGGGGTTTATTTGTTTTAGGACACATTCCCACAGGTCTCCCCCCACCCCATCTCCAACAGTTTTGGTAACAATGATGTATTATTTACCCTCAAAATGGCATTACCCAGAATGATCCTCCTAATGTGGACCTTTAAGTTAAGCCCCCGCATTAATAAATTCTCGTTGTTTTACGTGGTAAAGCTTTATTGTCGTTTTACAAGGTCTAATGTGTCACCTTTTATTGTTAAAAAGCTCCAATCAATGACTTTGCTTTTGGTTGAGATGATGTCATCAGTCTGCTGCATGCAGGAGGAAGCATTTCCTTAGTTTCCTCTTCCTTGATAATAAAACTACAACATTGTAACTTTGTAGCAGCAAGGGGAAAGGTTGCAGCAAGGGCTGATCTGGCTCA